>NW_027104466.1:0-24737 GCF_902728285.1 Clytia hemisphaerica
GCACTGCAGTCAATCAATTAAGAAGATAAGAAAAGTCAGGTGTGAATGCATTTATATACATTCATCCCTCGCTATTTTGTTTGATCCCTGCACACAACCCAGTCAAAAAGAGGAGTAAGAGCAAGGTCAGTAATTTGAAAAAAGGCGAGTCTGCATATATTGTAGACAATTCTGACTTGGACCCTGAAGCCTGAACCCTGGCCCTGAAACCTGGCCCTGAAACCTGAACCCTGGCCCTGATACCTGAACCCTGGCACCTGGCCCTGAAACCTGTAACCTGTAACCTGCATTTTGTATCCCAGCCGAAAAAGAAGGGCCGTTTGAAATGCAGCAACCTCATTGGTATAAATTTGATAAACAATTGGGAAGGAGCGCTGGGAAGCAATCAGTAGAAGAGACCATTTTCGTTTTTGTTGCAAATTTCTATAAAAGCTTCTCTCAGGCATTACTTGTCAATGTAAAAACAAATTAGAAGCAAATTTAATCTTTTTTCTACAAGATTACACTTACTTTAATATAATGCCAATCATGCATGTGAGTTTTATATTAATACTTTCTTTTTGCATATGTTTTGCATACTTTCTAAGGGAATTTCACCACAGCAATTCATAATTTTTGCATACAATTCAATACACCGTTTAGGAGTGTCTACTGCGCACGCGTCAATCCAATTTTCCATTGTTTTGATTTTAATGACCCTGCCTATGCCCCGGACAGTCCGGGGTTTTTTTGATGCGTGCCCGGGGTCCGTATTATTTGTTTTTGAGAGACTACCCCGGATGCCCCAGACAGCCCGCGCGGTCGCTTTTTATAGAATCGCTGACCGCGCGGGCTTTTTTCTAATTCATTGAAATATTCTTCCGTGGACAAACGCCGTCTTCCAAAAGATCTTGTAATGTCCTGATTTTGGCGTTTCGTGTGTGAGGCCTGTATTTGAACCTTAAATCTCAAGCGTGGTTTGTTCAGCAATCAAATTCTAAAATCTAACCGAAAGCTGAAAAATGGATCCTGATCAGACAGAGAAAGGTAAGTAAGGTAAGATTTACCGTCATCCTCAGCTGGTCAGGATCTAGTCAAATTAGAACCTTACCGTCTCCGTTGCTGAAAAACACACATACAAAATCTCGGAATTTGGGCGTGAGGGGGTGAGTTTTAGACCTGGATAAAATGTCTGGGGGTTTAAAGATAACACAGATAAAAAAATTCACTCCATTAAGAATTAGTGAATAAGAGCAACAGAAAAAACATAAACATAAACAAAAGTCAAGAAGAAAACGAATACCGGGTAGAGGCTGCTGATCCCGGGGCCTAGGCCAAAGGCCAAAGGTAGGTAGGCCAAAGGTAGCCCAACCCACCTGAGTTGTTTTATACTCAGAAGTGGCCGATCAAGCGGAACTTGTTTGGCTTGTGCTGGCTATCAAGTATCAACCTGGACAAAAGACCAAAGACCAAAGACCGCATAGCTTAAACACACCAGGTTAGCCCTGGATTATTGAGGTATTACTTTACTTTTTGCTTCTTTCCGTCCAACGCTTCATTCAATCTCACGTCTCAATACAAGGGTCCTGTGGCTGGTCACCCAGGCATTTCGCCAAATCCTGAGGAGCAGCTGCACATGACAGTGAATGGTTTCCCATGTGCAGCTGATCAGGTATCTCTTATCCTGAATTATCTGCTTTTTTTTGTTCGTCCAACTAATTCGTTCAACTAGTTCTCCTGTTGGCAATGTAATTTTACTGAATCACTGAGTTAAGTACCTACCCAGTCTCTGGTTTGGTGCTGTTTGTTTGCAGCCATGCCAACTCAACAAAACTCTCAAAACACCATGAGGAATGTTGTGTCGGTTGAACTCATCAATAGTTGGAAGCAAGTTCTTGCTGAACTAGCGGAAGAGGCCAGCAACGAAACAATTAGAAATTGCATCAGACTCTACGATCCAGAAAAGCCAACTAAAGATAACGTAAAAACGCTGAAATCGTGTCGAAAGGATCCTATTATGGAAACATTGAACTTCCTGTCAAAAAAGACTAACTCTATGAACAAAGATGAAGCCATTGAAAAATTATGTGTGGTTATACAAAGCTATTTTCCAGATATATGCCAAATATGCAACCAGTCATACAGAATAAAAATACATGACAGTTCACTCCTAAAATGCGGCTCCTGTGGGCAAGAAGTCCATCGACCGTGTTACCTAAATCTGTTAAAGAACATGAATTTTATTGATCAAGATGAGGAATTGAGAGACTTGGTATACCAAATTCCTGGTATGTTTTATCTTTGCCAACATTGCCAGGAAAACACAATCAACTTTCCACACAATACATATAAAGCTGCCAATGCTAATGTCAACAATGTCAACATTAACTCTACCCAAACACCTACACAAATAACCACAACAACTAACACTACTATCCTTACTGACTCTCCTGAACAAACACCTACACCCTCACCTGCCAAAAGTAACACTGATCTCTCATCAGACACCTCAATACCCCCTCTACAAAGACGATCAAGAACTCTTCCACCAATCCCACTTACACCAAATGTTATTCTAGACAATAAAAATGAAGAAGCAAACAAAAACCTTGATGATGTTAATCATCTAGGGAGAACAGATTTCATGAAGAAAAGATTTCTTAGAGAGATTGAGAACAACACAAAGCTCACATCTGCAACCTCCCAACCCTCTGAAGAATCAAAAGATCTCAACAAGACCAACAACAATACACCTCCAACCTGTCGATTCTATATGAAAGGAAAATGTAAGCATGGTATTCGCGGTAAAAACTGCCAGTACACCCATCCTAAAGCCTGTCCAAAACTCATGAAATACGGAAACTGTTACATTTTATATTTCCCCGCGGAACTTTTAGCTAAAGATGTCCATTGTGTCGCTCTTACGATCATTATCTATCAATTGTAGCAATTATCTCGTTTTATATTCTCAAAGTAATTATCTTTTATACGTATCCCTAGACGTTTGTATTTCCTTTGTAGTATAGTCACTAGCTCATTGTTTCTAGTTTTTTTCTAATGCCAGAATTTTCACTATATATTTTTTGATCGCTCTGTATGAAGTTAGTTCAACAGTGCGAGTTATGACAAGAAGACAGAATGAACGAGATGAATATTTTTGTCTGAAGTCAATGGCTCACTTTGAATTCAATACTTTACAATAACTCGCATGAACCACCACTTATACCAAGAAGAAATTTGTTTATTAGTGGAAGTAAAGTCTTCGTACAAAAGACTTTACCAATTTGAGAAGGGGCACTCGTGGAGTCCACATTCCTGATTTCTCTCACGACATTGGAGAGCGGGTGTTCGTCAATTGGCATCCGAGGTGATTGCTGGTCAATTTGAGAAGGGGCGCTCGTGGAGTCCATATTCCTGATTTCTCTCACGACATTGGAGAGCGGGGTGTTCGTCAATTGGCATCCGAGGTGATTGCTGGTCAATTTGAGAAGGGGCACTCGTGGAGTCCATATTCCTGATTTCTCTCACGACATTGGAGAGCGGGTGTTCGTCAATTGGCATCCGAGGTGATTGCTGGTCAATTTGAGAAGGGGCACTCGTGGAGTCCATATTCCTGATTTCTCTCACGACATTGGAGAGCGGGTGTTCGTCAATTGGCATCCGAGGTGATTACTGGTCAATTTGAGAAGGGGCGCTCGTGGAGTCCATATTCCTGATTTCTCTCACGACATTGGAGAGCGGGTGTTCGTCAATTGGCATCCGAGGTGATTGCTGGTCAATTTGAGAAGGGGCACTCGTGGAGTCCATATTCCTGATTTCTCTCACGACATTGGAGAGCGGGTGTTTGTCAATTGGCATCCGAGATTTACCGCATTTTTAGAAGGGACATCTGGGTCCAATTCCCTGAGGTGATTGCTGAGAACAACCTGAGAAGAGACGCTCGTGGAGTCAAAATCCCTGACAGATTCCAAGATTGGTTACATCACAAAGTTACTTGGTTGGTGAGGTATACCATTTATTTGTTTGTTCATCGTTTGGAATCACATTTGACCACTTGACTTACAACTGTACCCTCGGACGATCGCCTGTATCGTTATCAGAGTACGATTCCAATCGATATATTGAAACTCATATCGATTTCAATCCTACCAACCTTCGTCCTTGTCAATCAATATAGCTCATATAGCTTGGGTACCGATCTCTCTCAAAACACATCTATATAGCTTGGATATCGATCTCTCTCAAAATCCATCTATCGCTCATATAGCTTGGATACCGATCTCTCTCAAAATCCAACTATTGCTCAACGATAGCTTGGATACCGATCTCCCTCAAATCCAACTATCGTTCAAATAGCTTGGATACCGATCACTCTCAATCCAACTATCGTCCAAATAGCTTGGATACCGTTCTCTCTCAAATCCAACTATCACTCAAATAGCTTGGATACCGATCACTCTCAATCCAACTATCGTTCAAATAGTTTGGATACCGATCACTCTCAATCCAACTATCACTCAAATAGCTCGGATACCGATCTCTCTCAAAATCCAACTATCGTTCAAATAGTTTGGATACCGATCACTCTCAATCCAACTATCACTCAAATAGCTCGGATACCGATCTCTCTCAAAATCCAACTATCGTTCAAATAGCTTGGATACCGATCTCTGTCATATTGCTCAAATAGCTTAGATACCGATTTCAACTCAATCCAATATCGCCAAATAGCTTGGATACTGATCACAATTCAATCCAACTATCATCATATAGCTTGGATACTGATCACAATTCAATCCAACTATCATCACATAGCTTGGATACCGATCTCAACTCAATCCAACTATCATTACATAGCTTGGATACCGATCTTAATTCAATCCAACTATCATCACATAGCTTGGATACCGATCTCAATTCAATCCAACTATCATCACATAGCTTGGATACCGATCTCAATTCAATCCAACTATCATCACATAGCTTGGATACCTACCTTATTTCTTGAATACGATTGCTCAGTTCAAGTTTTAGAGCAGATTGAACACCGATCACTCAATCCACGTCACAAGCAAGACTGGATACCGATTGCTCAATTCACACTCTGCTCCCAGAGACCTGGATACCAATCGCACAACTCAAGTACACAAATCATAGATCACACCGATCACCACATTCAATCTAGACGAACAAAGTCTAGACATCAAGTCAAGTACCACTATATCTTGACTCCAATAAGCAGCTGGCTAACAAAATTCAGTAACTGCCTTCCATCAATTTAGTCTTGAAGAGACTAGCTTCAAGCCAACACTCAACTTCTTCTCTTCTCCACCCATCTGTCTCGACATAATGCCGGAGTCAAGAGAGATTTCTCAAGCAAAGAGAAAAAGGAACAGCAAGAAGTACATGATCACTAAAACCATAGAGGAGATCAGTTCACTCATCTTAACCAGAGGTAGTCGAACTAAGGTAAAATACCTTCGAACTGCTCTCGATGACATGCATCATCAAGCTGTTATACTACACGAAGACCTGATGCTACTCCTGGAAAACGATAACCCTGATTACAATGACATCTGGATCGATGACCTCTCCCTGAGAATCAACTCTTGTTGTGGTGACGTTACAACATACCTGAAGGAACGTGAGAACGACACGTTATCCTCGTCTTCATCGGAAAAAGTTAAAGAAAGAGTCCAAATGTGGAGAGAAGAAACCGCAACCCAAATCCAAGAAGAGGAGAAATCCCTGACAGATGACAAACCTCAATCACTGCCTGACGATATTACCGCAGCCTTCTCACAGCTTCATGTCACTGAGAACCTTACTGAAACTACAAACAGACGACACTATGCTGATGTAAAGAAATCATCTGATGTAAAGCACATAGGAAGGAAAAGCAGCAGCCTTTCAGACTTACCACATCTTGCAAATTCACAAGAAACAGCCCCCTTTCTCGACAACTATCCTAAACTGCAAAGGGGAAACCAACCAAACTCAAGTTTACCCAGTCCTCTCCGAAGACCAAATGTTTACGAAGACGGACTAGACCCAACTTCAGAATCAAGACTCTACCTTCAAGAACCAATCCAAACAACAAGAGATCAACTCAAATCTCGATTATCAAGTGGTGAGTTTACCAACCAGGACTTGTACCAAAGTTACGGAAACAGTCGAACACAAAGGCAAGTTACGTTCCAAGAAAATCTGCGAACCGATGCACCACTGAATAGTCCAATCATTGAAGGTGATCCTCTCCACAGTACCTACATCATTCAAGACAAACGTCAGCCAAGTGTCAAAATAAAGTCCACAAGGGAGAGAGATAAAGAAACCGAAAGGGTATCGCCGGAAGACAAAGATGAATCTTCCTCCACACAAGCTGTAGATGCTTGGATAGACGACCTCAATCGATCCACTATTAACATCATCCCAGATGGTAGGATCCATGACGTTCAAATGCAGATGCTCATTCAGCAAAGACTGCCACCCCAAAGACTTCCTACCTTTGATGGGGCCGCCGATAAATGGGTCTTGTTTATCTCAAATTTCTTCGATATGGTCCACAATCAACCATACTTGGACATCTTTCAAAAAAGAACCTACTTAAACCAACACCTCGTGGGCGAACCAAAGAAGGCAATAGAAGGCTTCGCAAGTGACACCGATGGCTACATCGCTTCACTCAAACGACTTAAATACATGTTTGGTAATCCTTCACTGGTTGCCCAAGCAACAATACGAAAGGTTGTCACTGGTAACCAAATACCTGAACATGATTCAAGGTCTCTAACCCAATTCTACTACGCCCTGTCTACTTGCATTAATACATTAGTGAAAATGAAGTATACGGCTGACATCCACAGCACTGATGTTCTGAGACAAATACTAAAGAGACTTCCCAACCACCTCCTGAGAAAATGGTCTGAGTACTCCTTGATCCTCAGGCAAAAGGCAGAACCAAACCTGATCCATTTGGAGCAGTGGCTACAAGCAAGAGTTATGGCTTCAAAGGACCCAAACCTGCCAACTGATCGAAGTAATCGAAATGGTCCACGTGTTCACAAGTTTGGTCCAACAGACAATACAAGGCACTGTCCATGCTGCAACGGTGATCACTACCTATTCAAGTGTGAAGGCTTCAAAGCAAAACCAGATGACGAAAAACTAAACTTTGTCAAGTCAAAGCGTCTATGTTTCAACTGTCTTGGTCAAGGACACGGTGTCAGTACCTGCAGCTCAAAAAAGACTTGTTTTGCAAAGGGGTGTAAGAAGCATCACCATACTACAATCCACCAGGCAATAGTAAATTTAGAGTCCAAGGCCAAACCCGAATTTTCTAAAGACAAAGATAGAAAGGACGGGCCAAAGTTACCAAGCATCAACATGACCAGAAACGATTACAACGTCTTCCTGAAAGTCGTCCCAGTAACAGTCACAAACCAAGCTGGTCATTCAGTCAATACTTACGCCCTCCTCGATAGTGGGAGCCAGTGTACACTCATAACAAAGAGCCTTTGTCAATCACTCAAGTTGCCAGGAAAGGTAAAGAAAGTTTCCTTTGGTACCATCAAAGACGAGGAGGAAATGCAGGCCAAGATCGTCAACTTAAAGTTATCCTCCACAGATGGCAGCTTCGTCTCTCAAGTGAAGAATGTCTACTCTCTACATGAAGACAATTTCAAGGTCCCAGGACAGACAGTTCCAGTAACAGATGACCCTAAATGGGATTATATTCGAGACATTGATCTTCCTCAAGTAGAATCGAGACAAGTTCAAGTCCTCATTGGTGCCGACGTGCCAGCAGCTCTACTTACCAAAGAAGTTCGAAAGGGAGCGTCTGGTCTACCCTATGCAACCAAGACACCTTTAGGATGGACCCTGTTCGGTTTATACGAAGGAGGTGCGTCAGGATCAATATGGATCAAACACATCAGACCAAGGGTTCACAAAGAGGAGAACAGACTGGACGATCTCGTCAAACAATTCTGGGACACTGAATCCTTTGGAACAGAATTCGACATGCAGGAACCAATGTCAGTGACGGATAAGAAGTTTCTAAAAGTGCTAGAAGATGAAACTACCTTCGAAGACGGCCATTACGTCGTACCCATGTTATGGAAGTCTGATAAGAAACTTCCAGACAGCTCACCAATGGCATCCAGGAGACTATCTTACCTCACCAAACGCTTCCAAAGGGACCAAGATTACTTTACCAAGTACAAAGAAAATGTAGATGGGTACCTTAACCACAACTATGCCCGGAAATTGACAAAGGAAGAATCCAAAGAAAAATTAACCAAATCATGGTACCTTCCCCACCACGGAGTGATAAACGAGAATAAGCCAGGGAAGGTGAGAATGGTCTTCGATGCAGCTTCAAAGACCAAGAATCAAAGCTTGAACTCCAGTCTTAGTACCGGTCCAGACTTGCTGAACAGTCTACTTGGGGTATTATTACGGTTCAGGAAACACAAAATAGCCATCGTCGCCGACATAGAGAAGATGTTCTATCAGGTTCGACTTAAACCTGAGGATACCGACTCATTGAGGTTCCTCTGGCACGATGATCCACATTCAAAGGAAGAGCCAGATCAATACAAGATGCTCGTCCATATCCTTGGAGCCACATGTTCGCCGTGCTGTGCTTCATACGCCCTTAGAAGAGCAATAACTGATCAGAAAGGCAACTTCCCCTCAGATGTCATCAACACACTCTTGAGGAACTTCTACGTTGACGATCTCCTCTCATCAGTAACCAACGAAGACAAGGGGAAGGAGCTCATCAAATCATCTGACATACTGATGGGAAATCGAGGATTCAACCTGACGAAATACAACAGCAATTCAAAGGAAGTCCTTCAAGCCGCTCCAGAACACAAACGCGCTTCGAATACCTCAATTGAATTTGAAAACACGATCACTCGAGCTCTAGGTGTCAAGTGGGATTTAAAGGAAGATTGCTTTCTCTACAACGTCAACGTCGATCCGATCCCTACTACCCTCACAAAGAGACTGATCTTGAAAAAAGCATCGACAGTATTTGACCCTCTGGGCTTCCTAGCACCATTCACACTCAAAGCTAAACTGATTCTTCAAGATTTATGGCGTTTGAAAGTCAATTGGGATGAACCACTAGATGTCAAGACGAACGAAGTTTGGTCACAATGGCTAAAGGAGTTGTCACAACTATCAAAATCAATCCGCATTCCCAGAAGTCTGGATCTAATCCTTGAATCATCTCAACTTGTTCAGCTACATGTCTTCTGCGATGCTTCAGAAAGAGCCTTTGCTGCAGCTGCCTACATACGAGTCGAAGAATGCGGCGCTGTTCGTGTTCACATCATTATGGCAAAGACCAGAGTTGCACCAATAAAACAAATATCTTTACCACGCCTCGAACTGCAAGGAGCAGTGATGGCGGTGCGAATCAAAGAAACGATCAACAAAGAATTCGACCACGACTTCGAGCAGACCATCTTCTGGACTGACTCGACGCTGAACCTGCAATGCATCAACAATGAGGAGAGAAGGTTCAGAACATTTGTGGCCAACCGTATTTCTGAAATACGAGAGCATTCCGAAGTATCCCAATGGAAGTTTGTTCCCGGAAAGACAAACCCATCAGACTTAGCTACAAGAGAGGAAGGGTTGAAAGCAGTAGAAGACGATGTATGGCTCAACGGTCCAGCGTACCTTAGGCTACCTGAATCGGAATGGCCATCAATCCCGAAGATTCCCCTAGACGAAAACTACATTGAACTTCGAAGGGTAAACGTCACGCAAATGAACGTAACCAAACCTCTTCTACAATACGAGAGATTCTCCTCTTGGCGAAAGATCGTCCGTGTCATTGCATGGATACACATCTTTTTCAAGAATTTCAAGGCAAGTCGAAAATCATCGAGCAAATCCAAGCAACTGACATCCACGCAAAGACTAGAAATCATCTCATCAAGTCCAACTTATCAACCAACTCTACAACAAGAAGAGTCAAGTGAGCACCAGCTTGTCAAACTCATCCAAAACGAATCCTTCCCAGATGTAATGAAGCAAATCCAAGAAGGACGTCAACTGAAAGGTTCTCTAAAGAAACTTGATGTGTTCCTAGATGATCAAGGAGTTATGCGTGTTGGTGGTAGACTAAAGTATGGAGACTTTCCCTATGCATCCAAACATCAAATCGTCCTACCAGCCAAACAACCTGCCGTCATCTTACTGGGCAGAAAGTTTCACAACCAATTCCACCATGTCGGAAAAGAGCACATGTTGTCACTCCTTCGGCAGCGTTACTGGATTATCGGTGGAAGAGCCATGTGTAGACAGATCATACAATCATGCATCACATGTCAAAAGCTAAACGCCAAACCATCATTTACAAAGATGGCGAACTTACCAGAAGACCGAATAACCGTATCAACGCCTACGTTCTATCACACGGGTGTTGATTATTTTGGTCCAATACTCGTCAAGGTACTGCGAAGCCGTGTAAAGCGTTGGGGATGCATATTCACCTGCCTCACAACACGAGCAATTCACTTAGAAGTTGCACCATCCTTAGAATCAGACGACTTCATCAACGTATTGGAACGCTTCATTTGTAGGAGAGGAAGCCCAAAGCTAATTCGTTCCGACTGTGGGACAAACTTTAAAGGAGCAAACAATGAACTCAAGAAGGAACTAGAACGTATGGACTCTGCCAAGATCGACCAAAGTTTGAGACGTCAAAGCATTGAATGGGATTTCAACCCTCCAGAATCCCCACACATGGGTGGGGTATGGGAACGGATGGTTCGAAGTGTAAAGACGTCACTCAATGCGGTCATCATGGCCGAATACGTCGTGTTAAACGATTTTACTCTCCTGACAGTCCTCACTGAAGTAGAAGCACTTGTCAATAGCAGACCACTAACGTCAGTCAGTGATGACACGTCTGACCTGGACGCGCTAACCCCAAACCACTTTATCATTGGAAGAGCTTCTACTCTACTTCCAACATGCATCACTTACAATGACAACGTGACTCCAAGAAAGCGCTGGAAACAAGTCCAGTCAACCACTCAACAATTCTGGGATAGATGGAGAAGGGAATACCTCCCAACTCTAACCGCTCGAAACAAGTGGACTCGAGCTTCAAAAAACGTCCAGGTTGGTGACCTGGTCCTGGTACATGACACCCAATCACTCAGCCGCGGCAAATGGCTGCTCGGCCGCATCAATCAAGTGTTTCCTGGTCGGGACAATCGTGTCCGAAAAGTCGAAGTCATCACTCATTCTGGTCGTTACACACGGCCAATCACAATGATTTCACCACTCGAATTGAGCAACTAGGATTGCAGTCCACCAGGAGAACCAGCATCCGTATCAATCTGGTAGTCAACACCTTCATTGGTTGGTTGACAATTATATCCAATTTGTTGGTCGTTATCCACTGATTCGATTAGTATTCGTATCCAGCTGTGGTGCTGGTTGGTTCGATTGACGTTCGTTGTGTTAATTGGTAATGATCAATGGGCGTGGCATGTTGGTGTTGGTTGTAAACTTCATTTGAGAGGTTTTCTCAAGGACGGGGGTGTTACATTTTATATTTCCCCGCTGTAAAGTATTGAATTCAAGAGTGAGCCATGGACTTCAGACAAAAATATTCATCTCGTTCATTCTGTCTTCTTGTCATAACTCGCACTGTTGAACTAACTTCATACAGAGCGATCAAAAAATATATAGTGAAAATTCTGACATTAGAAAAAACTAGAAACAATGAGCTAGTGACTATACTACAAAAGGAATACAAACGTCTAGGGATTCGTATAAAGGATAATTACTTTGAGAATATAAAACGAGATAATTGCTACAATTGATAGATAATGATCGTGAGCGACACAAAGGACATCTTTAGCTAAAAGTTCCGTGGGGAAATATAAAATGTAACACCCCCGTCCTTGAGAAAACCTCTCAAATGAAGTTTACAACCAACACCAACATGCCACGCCCATTGATCATTACCAATTAACACAACGAACGTCAATCGAACCAACCAGCACCACAGCTGGATACGAATACTAATCGAATCAGTGGATAACGACCAACAAATTGGATATAATTGTCAACCAACCAATGAAGGTGTTGACTACCAGATTGATACGGATGCTGGTTCTCCTGGTGGGGTGCAATCCTAGTTGCTCAATTCGAGTGGTGAAATCATTGTGATTGGCCGTGTGTAACGACCGGAATGAGTGATGACTTCGACCTTTCGGACACGATTGTCCCGACCAGGAAACACTTGATTGATGCGGCCGAGCAGCCATTTGCCGCGGCTGAGTGATTGGGTGTCATGTACCAGGACCAGGTCACCAACCTGGACGTTTTTTGAAGCTCGAGTCCACTTGTTTCGAGCGGTTAGAGTTGGAAGGTATTCCCTTCTCCATCTATCCCAGAATTGTTGAGTGATTGACTGGGCTTGTTTCCAGCGCTTTCTTGGAGTCACGTTGGCATTGTAAGTGATGCATGTTGGAAGTAGAGTAGAAGCTCTTCCAATGATAAAGTGGTTTGGAGTTAGCGCGTCCAGGTCAGACGTGTCATCACTGACTGACGTTAGTGGTCTGCTGTTGACAAGTGCTTCTACTTCAGTGAGGACTGTCAGGAGAGTAAAATCGTTTAACACGACGTATTCGGCCATGATGATCGCATTGAGTGACGTCTTTACACTTCGAACCATCCGTTCCATACCCCACCCATGTGTGGGGATTCTGGAGGGGTTGAAATCCCATTCAATGCTTTGACGTCTCAAACTTTGGTCGATCTTGGCAGAGTCCATACGTTCTAGTTCCTTCTTGAGTTCATTGTTTGCTCCTTTAAAGTTTGTCCCACAGTCGGAACGAATTAGCTTTGGGCTTCCTCTCCTACAAATGAAGCGTTCCAATACGTTGATGAAGTCGTCTGATTCTAAGGATGGTGCAACTTCTAAGTGAATTGCTCGTGTTGTGAGGCAGGTGAATATGCATCCCCAACGCTTTACACGGCTTCGCAGTACCTTGACGAGTATTGGACCAAAATAATCAACACCCGTGTGATAGAACGTAGGCGTTGATACGGTTATTCGGTCTTCTGGTAAGTTCGCCATCTTTGTAAATGATGGTTGGCGTTTAGCTTTTGACATGTGATGCATGATTGTATAATCTGTCTACACATGGCTCTTCCACCGATAATCCAGTAACGCTGCCGAAGGAGTGACAACATGTGCTCTTTTCCGACATGGTGGAATTGGTTGTGAAACTTTCTGCCCAGTAAGATGACGGCAGGTTGTTTGGCTGGTAGGACGATTTGATGTTTGGATGCATAGGGAAAGTCTCCATACTTTAGTCTACCACCAACACGCATAACTCCTTGATCATCTAGGAACACATCAAGTTTCTTTAGAGAACCTTTCAGTTGACGTCCTTCTTGGATTTGCTTCATTACATCTGGGAAGGATTCGTTTTGGATGAGTTGACAAGCTGGTGCTCACTTGACTCTTCTTGTTGTAGAGTTGGTTGATAAGTTGGACTTGATGAGATGATTTCTAGTCTTTGCGTGGATGTCAGTTGCTTGGATTTGCTCGATGATTTTCGACTTGCCTTGAAATTCTTGAAAAAGATGTGTATCCATGCAATGACACGGACGATCTTTCGCCAAGAGGAGAATCTCTTGTATTGTAGAAGAGGTTTGGTTACACTCATTTGCGTGACGTTTACCCTTCGAAGTTCAATGTAGTTTTCGTCTAGGGGAATCTTCGGGATTGATGGCCATTCCGATTCAGGTAGCCTAAGGTACGCTGGACCGTTGAGCCATACATCGTCTTCTACTGCTTTCAACCCTTCCTCTCTTGTAGCTAAGTCTGATGGGTTTGTCTTTCCGGGAACAAACTTCCATTGGGATACTTCGGAATGCTCTCGTATTTCAGAAATACGGTTGGCCACAAATGTTCTGAACCTTCTCTCCTCATTGTTGATGCATTGCAGGTTCAGCGTCGAGTCAGTCCAGAAGATGGTCTGCTCGAAGTCGTGGTCGAATTCTTTGTTGATCGTTTCTTTGATTCGCACCGCCATCACTGCTCCTTGCAGTTCGAGGCGTGGTAAAGATATTTGTTTTATTGGTGCAACTCTGGTCTTTGCCATAATGATGTGAACACGAACAGCGCCGCATTCTTCGACTCGTATGTAGGCAGTTGCAGCGAAGGCTCTTTCTGAAGCATCGCAGAAGACATGTAGCTGAACAAGTTGAGATGATTCAGGGATTAGATCCAGACTTCTGGGGATGCGGATTGATTTTGATAGTTGTGACAACTCCTTTAGCCATTGTGACCAAACTTCGTTCGTCTTGACATCTAGTGGTTCATCCCAATTGACTTTCAAACGCCATAAATCTTGAAGAATCAGTTTAGCTTTGAGTGTGAATGGTGCTAGGAAGCCCAGAGGGTCAAATACTGTTGATGCTTTTTTCAAGATCAGTCTCTTTGTGAGGGTAGTAGGGATCGGATCGACGTTGACGTTGTAGAGAAAGCAATCTTCCTTTAAATCCCACTTGACACCTAGAGCTCGAGTGATCGTGTTTTCAAATTCAATTGAGGTATTCGAAGTGCGTTTGTGTTCTGGAGCGGCTTGAAGGACTTCCTTTGAATTGCTGTTGTATTTCGTCAGATTGAATCCTCGATTTCCCATCAGTATGTCGGATGATTTGATCAGCTCCTTCCCCTTGTCTTTGTTGGTTACTGATGAGAGGAGATCGTCAACGTAGAAGTTCCTCAGGAGTGTGTTGATGACATCTGAGGGAAAGTTGCCTTTCTGATCAGTTATTGCTCTTCTAAGGGCGTATGAAGCACAGCACGGTGAACATGTGGCTCCAAGGATATGAACGAGCATCTTGTATTGATCTGGCTCTTCCTTTGAATGTGGATCATCGTGCCAGAGGAACCTCAATGAGTCGGTATCCTCAGGTTTAAGTCGAACCTGATAGAACATCTTCTCTATGTCGGCGACGATGGCTATTTTGTGTTTCCTGAACCGTAATAATACCCCAAGTAGACTGTTCAGCAAGTCTGGACCGGTACTAAGACTGGAGTTCAGGCTTTGATTCTTGGTCTTTGAAGCTGCATCGAAGACCATTCTCACCTTCCCTGGCTTATTCTCGTTTATCACTCCGTGGTGGGGAAGGTACCATGATTTGGTTAATTTTTCTTTGGATTCTGCCTTTGTCAATTTCCGGGCAAAGTTGTGGTTAAGGTACCCATCTACATTTTCTTTGTACTTGATAAAGTAATCTTGGTCCCTCTGGAAGCGTTTGGTGAGGTAAGATAGTCTCCTGAATGCCATTGGTGAGCTGTCAGGAAGTTTCTCATCAGACTTCCATAACATGGGTACGACGTAATGGCCGTCTACGAAGGTAGTTTCGTCTTCTAGCACTTTTAGAAACTTCTTATCCGTCACTGACATTGGTTCCTGCATGTCGAATTCTGTTCCAAAGGATTCAGTGTCCCAGAATTGTTTGACGAGATCGTCCAGTCTGTTCTCCTCTTTGTGAACCCTTGGTCTGATGTGTTTGATCCATATTGATCCTGACGCACCTCCTTCGTATAACCCGAACAGGGTCCATCCTAAAGGTGTCTTGGTTGCATAGGGTAGACCAGACGCTCCCTTTCGAACTTCTTTGGTAAGTAGAGCTGCTGGCACGTCGGCACCAATGAGGACTTGAACTTGTCTCGATTCTACTTGAGGAAGATCGATGTCTCGAATATAATCCCATTTAGGGTCATCTGTTACTGGAACTGTCTGTCCTGGAACCTTGAAATTGTCTTCATGTAGAGAGTAGACATTCTTCACTTGAGAGACGAAGCTTCCATCTGTGGAGGATAACTTTAAGTTGACAATCTTGGCCTGCATTTCCTCCTCGTCTTTGATGGTACCAAAGGAAACTTTCTTTACCTTTCCTGGCAACTTGAGTGATTGACAAAGGCTCTTTGTTATGAGTGTACACTGGCTCCCACTATCGAGGAGGGCGTAAGTATTGACTGAATGACCAGCTTGGTTTGTAACTGTTACTGGGACGACTTTCAGGAAGACGTTGTAATCGTTTCTGGTCATGTTGATGCTTGGTAACTTTGGCCCGTCCTTTCTATCTTTGTCTTTAGAAAATTCGGGTTTGGCCTTGGACTCCAAATTTACTATTGCCTGGTGGATTGTAGTATGGTGATGCTTCTTACACCCCTTTGCAAAACAAGTCTTTTTTGAGCTGCAGGTACTGACACCGTGTCCTTGACCAAGACAGTTAAAACATAGACGCTTTGACTTGACAAAGTTGAGTTTTTCGTCATCTGGTTTTGCTTTGAAGCCTTCACACTTGAATAGGTAGTGATCACCGTTGCAGCATGGACAGTGCCTTGTATTGTCTGTTGGACCAAACTTGTGAACACGTGGACCATTTCGATTACTTCGATCAGTTGGCAGGTTTGGGTCCTTTGAAGCCATAACTCTTGCTTGTAGCCACTGCTCCAAATGGATCAGGTTTGGTTCTGCCTTTCGCCTGAGGATCAAAGGAGTACTCAGACCATTTTCTCAGGAGGTGGTTGGGAAGTCTCTTTAGTATTTGTCTCAGAACATCAGTGCTGTGGATGTCAGCCGTATACTTCATTTTCACTAATGTATTAATGCAAGTAGACAGGGCGTAGTAGTAGAATTGGGTTAGAGACCTTGAATCATGTTCGGGTATTTGGTTACCAGTGACAACCTTTCGTATTGTTGCTTGGGCAACCAGTGAAGGATTACCAAACATGTATTTAAGTCGTTTGAGTGAAGCGATGTAGCCATCGGTGTCACTTGCGAAGCCTTCTATTGCCTTCTTTGGTTCGCCCACGAGGTGTTGGTTTAAGTAGGTTCTTTTTTGAAAGATGTCCAAGTACGGTTGATTGTGGACCATATCGAAGAAATTTGAGATAAACAAGACCCATTTATCGGCGGCCCCATCAAAGGTAGGAAGTCTTTGGGGGTGGCAGTCTTTGCTGAATGAGCATCTGCATTTGAACGTCATGGATCCTACCATCTGGGATGATGTTAATAGTGGATCGATTGAGGTCGTCTATCCAAGCATCTACAGCTTGTGTGGAGGAAGATTCATCTTTGTCTTCCGGTGATACCCTTTCGGTTTCTTTATCTCTCTCCCTTGTGGACTTTATTTTGACACTTGGCTGACGTTTGTCTTGAATGATGTAGGTACTGTGGAGAGGATCACCTTCAATGATTGGACTATTCAGTGGTGCATCGGTTCGCAGATTTTCTTGGAACGTAACTTGCCTTTGTGTTCGACTGTTTCCGTAACTTTGGTACAGGTCCTGGTTGGTAAACTCACCACTTGATAATCGAGATTTGAGTTGATCTCTTGTTGTTTGGATTGGTTCTTGAAGGTAGAGTCTTGATTCTGAAGTTGGGTCTAGTCCGTCTTCGTAAACATCTGGTCTTCGGAGAGGACTGGGTAAACTTGAGTTTGGTTGGTTTCCCCTTTGCAGGTTTAGGATAGTTGTCGAGAAAGGGGGCTGTTTCTTGTGAATTTGCAAGATGTGGTAAGTCTGAAAGGCTGCTGCTTTTCCTTCCTATGTGCTTTACATCAGATGATTTCTTTACATCAGCATTGTGTCGTCTGTTTGTAGTTTCAGTAAGGTTCTCCGTGACATGAAGCTGTGAGAAGGCTGCGGTAATATCGTCAGGCAGTGATGTGCAGTGATTGAGGTCTGTCATCTGTCAGGGATTTCTCCTCTTCTGGATTTGGGTTGCGGTTTCTTCTCTCCACATTTGGACTCTTTCTTTAACTTTTTCCGATGAAGACGAGGATAACGTGTCGTTCTCACGTTCCTTCAGGTATGTTGTAACGTCACCACAACAAGAGTTGATTCTCAAGGAGAGGTCATCGATCCAGATGTCATTGTAATCAGGGTTATCGTTTTCCAGGAGTAGCATCAGGTCTTCGTGTAGTATAACAGCTTGATGATGCATGTCATCGAGAGCAGTTCGAAGGTATTTTACCTTAGTTCGACTACCTCTGGTTAAGATTAGTGAACTGATCTCCTCTATGGTTTTAGTGATCATGTACTTCTTGCTGTTCCTTTTTCTCTTTGCTTGAGAAATCTCTCTTGCCTCCGGCATTATGTCGAGACAGATGGGTGGAGAAGAGAAGAAGTTGAGTGTTGGCTTGAAGCTAGTCTCTTCAAGACTAAATTGATGGAAGGCAGTTACTGATTTTTGTTAGCCAGCTGCTTATTGGAGTCAAGATATAGTGGTACTTGACTTGATGTCTAGACTTTGTTCGTCTAGATTGAATGTGGTGATCGGTGTGATCTATGATTTGTGTACTTGAGTTGTGCGATTGGTATCCAGGTCTCTGGGAGCAGAGTGTGAATTGAGCAATCGGTATCCAGTCTTGCTTGTGACGTGGATTGAGCGATCGGTGTTCAATCTGCTCTAAAACTTGAACTGAGCAATCGTATTCAAGAAATAAGGTAGGTATCCAAGCTATGTGATTATAGTTGGATTGAATTGAGATCGGTATCCAAGCTATGTGATGATAGTTGGATTGAATTGAGATCGGTATCCAAGCTATGTGATGATAGTTGGATTGAATTAAGATCGGTATCCAAGCTATGTAATGATAGTTGGATTGAATTGAGATCGGTATCCAAGCTATGTGATGATAGTTGGATTGAATTGTGATCAGTATCCAAGCTATGTGATGATAGTTGGATTGAATTAAGATCGGTATCCAAGCTATGTAATGATAGTTGGATTGAATTGAGATCGGTATCCAAGCTATGTGATGATAGTTGGATTGAATTGTGATCAGTATCCAAGCTATTTGGCGATATTGGATTGAGTTGAATCGGTATCTAAGCTATTTGAGCAATATGATAGAGATCGGTATCCAAGCTATTTGAACGATAGTTGGATTTGAGAGAGATCGGTATCCGAGCTATTTGAGTGATAGTTGGATTGAGAGTGATCGGTATCCAAACTATTTGAACGATAGTTGGATTTTGAGAGAGATCGGTATCCGAGCTATTTGAGTGATAGTTGGATTGAGAGTGATCGGTATCCAAACTATTTGAACGATAGTTTGATTTGAGAGAGATCGGTATCCGAGCTATTTGAGTGATAGTTGGATTGAGAGTGATCGGTATCCAAACTATTTGAACGATAGTTGGATTGAGAGTGATCGGTATCCAATCTATTTGAGTGATAATTGGATTTGAGAGAGATCGGTATCCAAGCTATTTGGACGATAGTTGGATTGAGAGTGATCGGTATCCAAGCTATTTGAACGATAGTTGGATTTGAGGGAGATCGGTATCCAAGCTATCGTTGAGCAATAGTTGGATTTTGAGAGAGATCGGTATCCAAGCTATATGAGCGATAGATGGATTTTGAGAGAGATCGGTATCCAAGCTATATGAGCGATAGATGGATTTTGAGAGAGATCGATATCCAAGCTATATAGATGTGTTTTGAGAGAGATCGGTACCCAAGCTATATGAGCTATATTGATTGACAAAGACGAGGTTGGTAGGATTGAAATCGATATGAGTTTCAATATATCGATTGGAATCGTACTCTGATAACGATACAAGCGATCGTCCGAGGGTACAGTTGTAAGTCAAGTGGTCAAATGTGATTCCAAACGATGAACAAACAAATAAATGGTATACCTCACCAACCAAGTAACTTTGTGATGTAACCAATCTTGGAATCTGTCAGGGATTTTGACTCCACGAGCGTCTCTTCTCAGGTTGTTCTCAGCAATCACCTCAGGGAATTGGACCAAGATGTCCCTTCTGATGCGGTAAATCTCGGATGCCAATTGACAAACACCCGCTCTCCAATGTCGTGAGAGAAATCAGGAATATCAGGACTGGACTCACGAGTGCCCCTTCTCAAATTGACCAGCAATCACCTCGGATGCCAATTGACGAACACCCGCTCTCCAATGTCGTGAGAGAAATCAGGAATATGGACTCCACGAGCGCCCCTTCTCAAATTGACCAGCAATCACCTCGGATGCCAATTGACGAACACCCGCTCTCCAATGTCGTGAGAGAAATCAGGAATATGGACTCCACGAGTGCCCCTTCTCAAATTGACCAGCAATCACCTCGGATGCCAATTGACGAACACCCGCTCTCCAATGTCGTGAGAGAAATCAGGAATATGGGCTCCACGAGTGCCCCTTCTCAAATTGACCAGCAATCACCTCGGATGCCAATTGACGAACACCCGCTCTCCAATGTCGTGAGAGAAATCAGGAATATGGACTCCACGAGTGCCCCTTCTCAAATTGGTAAAGTCTTTTGTACGAAGACTTCACTTCCACTAATAAACAAATTTCTTCTTGGTATAAGTGGTGGTTCTTGCGAGTTATTGTAAAGTATTGAATTCAAGAGTGAGCCATGGACTTCAGACAAAAATATTCATCTCGTTCATTCTGTCTTCTTGTCATAACTCGCACTGTTGAACTAACTTCATACAGAGCGATCAAAAAATATATAGTGAAAATTCTGACATTAGAAAAAACTAGAAACAATGAGCTAGTGACTATACTACAAAAGGAATACAAACGTCTAGGGATTCGTATAAAGGATAATTACTTTGAGAATATAAAACGAGATAATTGCTACAATTGATAGATAATGATCGTGAGCGACACAAAGGACATCTTTAGCTAAAAGTTCCGTGGGGAAATATAAAATGTAACACCCGCGGAACTTTTAGCTAAAGATGTCCATTGTGTCGCTCTTACGATCATTATCTATCAATTGTAGCAATTATCTCGTTTTACATTCTCAAAGTAATTATCTTTTATACGTATCCCTAGACGTTTGTATTTCCTTTGTAGTATAGTCACTAGCTCATTGTTTCTAGTTTTTTTCTAATGCCAGAATTTTCACTATATATTTTTTGATCGCTCTGTATGAAGTTAGTTCAACAGTGCGAGTTATGACAAGAAGACAGAATGAACGAGATGAATATTTTTGTCTGAAGTCAATGGCTCACTTTGAATTCAATACTTTACAGAAACAAAGGTCCAAGAGGATGTAATGCTGGAACTAACTGTGCACAGTTTCACCCCAGAATGTGCTCTTCCTCAATTAAAAGTGGTACATGCTTCAATACCCACTGCACTTTTGCACATGTCAAAGGGACCAGATCCATGTCAAAGAAATCAGATCTTCCAACAAAGAACCACAGAGAAACTAACGATTCATTGGATTTTCTCAAAATACTGGACAACTTTCGCCTGCAATGATCTCATTCATCAACGAAAGTCTCAAACTGCCACCACAAACTCACCCTACTCAAGAAGTGTCCAAGCTGGTAAATCAACAACGATACCAAACCCAAGCCACAATTCCACCACCACTTCACTTGGGGAATCTGAACTTCAACAATCAAACCAACTATCCAATCCAAACTTCAAGATGATGCAACATTGAGAAACTTCATGTTTTTAAACATCCAAGGTCTTTGCCCTCAGACCAAACACTCCTCAGTACCATATCTGAGGGAAATTTTGAAGTCAGAGAATCACATTTTTCTAGGACTGACAGAAACATGGCTATCCAAAGGTCATAACGAGGCGGAGCTAGAAATTGACGTAAAGACAGAAATAGAAAGAAATCTAGATATGGCAGATACAGCGGCGGAGTGGCTATTTACAGGATGATATTGCTCCTCTTTTCGAACCACTATTGGAATTCTCCAATGGGGTAAACGAAGCTCTCCTTCTATACTCTAAGCAACTTAATGTTATTCTTGGAATACTTTACAGACAACCGACCAACAAAATTCACAAATCAGATGGTCCTGAGTTCATTCAAATACTCGCTTCAATAACTTCAAAGATTGATACCATTAGCGACTGCACCCCAGACATTTATATTTGTGGAGACTTCAATATTCCACACACATTGATCAACGATACATACACACAAACAAAAAGCTGTGATAATCAGCTTATATATATTTTAACAGATTTTATGATGCACCTAAACTTAAATCAGACAATTCTAAACCAACACATAAAGACGGAAATATTTTAGACTTTTACTAACAACAATCCAGATATGGTTTTCGACTACCAAGTCACTCCTACCATTCATTCAGATCACCATATGGTCCAAGTTGCAACCCATATGACTTTCGACAAAAATTGTAAAAATTTTACCAAGAAAACCTCACACAACAAATTTGACAATTTTAATTTTCACAGCCACAAAATTAATTGGGAAAATATTAAAAAAGATTTACTAAATATTGACTGGCATGCTATTTTAAACCCATTTCAGACCAAGACGAACAATATGATACTTTTCTTGATAAGTGCATAAACGTTATCACTGAAAAATCAAGTCCCTTCAAGAATGTCAAAGAAATCAACAAAAACCATTATACCCAGAGATAGAAGAGTGCTGATGCGAAAACGCCTAAAGCTAAGAAAAGGAAGGAAATCAACTCAAAAGATTCACCAAAAACTTATCGATATTGAACTTAAACTTCAAGAATCATACTCCAATGAAAGAAAGAAGAACCAAGAAACAAATGCTACTTCGAAAATAAAATACAATCCAAAATATTTTTATTCGTACGCAAAACGCTTTTCAAAACACAACCGAAGGTTGGACCATTGAAGGATCCAAAAACCAATCAACTGACAAATGACAGTCAAAAAATGGCAAACATTCTACAAGATCAATATACCTCTGTTTTTATGGAGCCACTACCCAACTATAACTTGCCAGAAATCACCGAAAATCAACCAAATCTAAGTGATATCGACTTCTCAGAACAAAATATTATAGAGGAGATCGACACTTTATCCTCCAATGCTGCAGCAGGACCTGACGGCTTCCCTGCAATTTTCTTAAAACAAGTCAAGTCACAGATTGCGGCCCCTCTCTCTCTAATCTGGAGAAATATACTTGACAAAGGCTACACACCTCAACTTTTGAAAACCAGTTTCATCACACCCATCTTTAAAAAAGGCAACCAAGGCCTACCTGAAAACTATCGACCTGTCGCATTAACTTCGCATGCATCGCTGTAACCAAGTCTTCGAGAAGATTGTCAGAAAACGGCGGCTACAAAATCATCTAGAAGAAAAAACGACCCTCTTTAACGATAATCAACATGGATTCAGGTCTGGAAGATCATGTCTTAGCCAACTTCTATCGCACACAGAACGACTCATTCATCACATTGAAAAAGGACGTAACGTTGACGTTATTTACCTTGATTTCAGCAAGGCATTTGACCGTGTAGATCATACAATCCTACTCCATAAAATCGAGAGAAATGGTATAACTGGCAAATTACTGCAATGGATCAGATCCTTCCTTACCGGTAGGACCCAACAAGTATCTGTTGACTACATCCTCTCCAAAAAAGCAGAAGTCATTTCTGGCGTCCCCCAAGGATCAGTTCTTGGTCCACTTCTCTTCCTGATAATGATCCAAGATATTGACACTAACATCCTACATTCATTTCTATCTTCATTTGCCGACGATACACGTTTAATGAAGGAGATCTCTAATAACACTGATGTTCAATTTCTACAAAACGACCTTGATGTGGTGTATCAATGGACATCATTAAACAACATGCAGCTCAATGGCTTGAAGTTTGAACATCTTAAATACGGAAAAAAATGAAGAACTGAAAGAACACTCAAGTTACCTCTCAGACACTGGCTCTCCTATCGAACCAAGATGGACGTGAAGGATTTAGGAGTCACTCTGGATGTTAACATGACATACAGCAAACACATTACAAACCAGATCGAGAAAGTCCAAAGTATCATTGCTTGGATCAATCGAACGTTCAAAACAAGAGATTGTCAAGTAATGCTAACTCTTTGGAAGTCACTGGTACTACCACACATTGACTATTGCTCCCAGCTGTGGTCACCTTCAAAAAGATATCTGATCCAACAACTGGAATCACTTCAAAATCTTACCTGAATAGAATCCCTACACTTCAACATCTCAACTATTGGGAGAAGCTCAAAGAACTTAAACTATACAGCCTGGAGCGGCGCAGAGAAAGATACAGGATTATCTACACCTGGAGCATCCTAGAACAGCTTGTACCAAATTTAAACTATGCTGAAAACAAAGGTGCATCTTCAGTTACGATAACCAGAGACTGGGTAGAAAATGTTATCTAAAAGAGGTGAACATAAGGCAAAAAAACATATGGAGAGACTCCCTGTCAGAAGAAGGTCCCAGACTATTTAATGCCCTCCCACAATCCATCCGTAACCTCAAAAAACTGCTCCAAAACTAGTTTTAAACATCAATTGGACCATTTTCTCAATTCACTACCGGACGAGCCACTGCTGCCGAATTACTTCCCTCTTAGGAGAGCTGATTCAAATAGCATCAAAGTCATGGTCCATCATCGGATTTCTCAAATTGGATGATTGTTGAGACGAACAAAGAAGCCTTCAAAAAGTATCAAAAAAGTAAGTAAAGTGTGCTCGGCGATATACGTCCGGGGAAAAAGTTATTTTTTTCAGACCCCAGACATTTGCCCCGGACTGTCCGGGGCATAGGCAGGGTCGTTGATTTTAGCGACCACGGAAAATTCACTCTCCTCCCATAGTTCGCACCCCCCCCTTTATGAAGGGGGGGGGTAGCGATGTTCAGAAAATCTCAGAAAGGGGGGGGTAAGAGAATTTTTTCTAGAAAGGGG
>NW_027104466.1:24747-131333 GCF_902728285.1 Clytia hemisphaerica
ACTTACACCAAATGTTTTTCTAGACAATAAAATGAAGAAGCAAACAAAAACCTTGGATGATGTTAATCATCTAGGGAGAAACGATTTCATGAAGAAAAGATTTCTTATAGAGATTGAGAACAACACAAAGCTCCATCTGCAACCTCCCAACCCTCTGAAGAATCAAAAGATCTCAACAAGACCAACAACATACACCTCCAACCTGTCGATTCTATATGAAAGGAAATGTAAGCATGGATTCGCGGTAAAACTGCCAGTACACCCATCCTAAGCCTGCCAAAACTCATGAATACGGAAACAAAGGTCCAAGAGGATTAATGCTGGAACTAACTGTGCACAGTTTCACCCAGAATGTGCTTTCCTCAATTAAAAGTGGTACATGCTTCAATACCACTGCACCTTTTGCACACGTCAAAGGGACCAGATCCATGTCAAAGAATCAGATTTCCAACAAAGACCACAGAGAAACTAACGATTCATTGGATTTCTCAAAATACTGGACAACTTTCGCCTGCAATGATTCATTCATCAACGAAAGTCTCAAATGCCACCACAAACTCACCTACTCAAGAAGTGTCCAAGCTGGTAAATCAACAACGATACCAAACCCAAGCCACATTCCACCACCACTTCACTTGGAATCTGAACTTCAACCAATCAAACCAACTATCCAATCCAAACTTCAAGATGATGCAACTTGAGAAACTTCATGTTTTTAACATCCAAGGTCTTTGCCCTCAGACCAAACACTCTCAGTACCATATCTGAGGGAAATTTTGAAGTCAGAGAATCAATTTTCTAGGACTGACAGAATGGCTATCCAAAGTCATAACGAGGCGGAGCTAGAAATTGACGGATATAAGCTATTTCGAAAAGAACAGAAATAGAAAGAAATCTAGATATGGCAGATACAGCGGCGGAGTGGCTTTCTATTACAGGATGATATTGCTCCTCTTTTCGACCACTATTGGAATTCTCCATGGGGTAAACGAAGCTCTCCTTTTATACTCTAAGCAACTTAATGTTATTCTTGGAAACTTTACAGACAACCGACCAACAAAATTACAAATCAGATGGTCCTGAGTTCATTCAAATGCTCGCTTCAATAACTTCAAAGATTGATACCATTAGCGACTGCACCCCATCCATTTATATTGTGGAGACTTCAATATTCCACCACATTGATCAAACGATACATAACACAACAAAAAAGCTGTGATAATCAGCTTATATATATTTAAACAATTTATGATGCACCTAAACTTAAATCAGACAATCATAAACCAACACTAAAGACGGAAATATTTTAGACTTTTTACTAAAACAATCCAGATATGGTTTTCGACTACCAAGTCACTCCTACCATTCATTCAGATCACATATGTCCAAGTTGCAACCCATATGACTTTCGAGAAAACTTGTAAAAATTTTACCAAGAAAACCTCACACAACAAATTTGACAATTTTAATTTTCACAGCCACAAAATTAATTGGGAAAATATTAAAAAAGATTTTACTAAATATTGACTGGCATGCTTTTTAAACCCCATTTCAGACCAAGACGAACAATATGATACTTTCCTTGATAAATGCATAAACGTTATCACTGAAAATCAGTCCCTTCAAGAATGTCAAAGAAATCAACAAAAACCATTATACCCAGAGATAGAAGAGTGCTGATGCGAAAACGCCCTAAAGCTAAAGAAACGGAAATCAACTCAAAAGATTCACCAAAAACTTATCGATATTGAACTTAAACTTCAAGAATCATACTCCAATGAAAGAAAGAACCAAGAAACAAATGCTACTTCGAAAATAAAATCCAATCCAAAATATTTTTATTCGTACGCAAACGCTTTTCAAAACACAAACCGAAGGTTGGACCATTGAAGGATCCAAAAACCAATCAACTGACAAATGACAGTCAAAAAAATGGCAAACATTCTACAAGATCAATATACCTCTGTTTTATGGAGCCACTACCCAACTATAACTTGCCAGAAGAATCACCGAAAATCAACCAAATCTAAGTGATATCGACTTCTCAGAACAAAATATTATAGAGGAGATCGACACTTTATCCTCCAATGCTGCAGCAGGACCTGACGGCTTCCTGCAATTTTCTTAAACAAGTCAAGTCACAGATTGCGGCCCCTCTCTCTCTAATTGGAGAAATATACTTGACAAAGGCTACACACCTCAACTTTTGAAAACCAGTTTCATCACACCCATCTTTAAAAAAGGCAACCAAGGCCTACCTGAAAACTATCGACCTGTAGCATTACTTCGCATGTAACCAAGATCTTGAGAAATTGTCAGAAAACGGCTACAAAATCCATCTAGAAGAAAACGACCTCTTTAAACAATAATCACATGGATTCAGGTCTGGAAGATCATGTCTTAGCCAACTTCTCTTCGCACACAGAACGACTCATTCATCACATTGAAAAAGGACGTAACGTTGACGTTATTTACCTTGATTTCAGCAAGGCATTTGACCGTTAGATCATACAATCCTACTCCATTAAAATCGAGAGAAATGGTATAACTGGCAAATTACTGCAATGGATCAGATCCTTCCTTACCGGTAGGACCCAACAAGTATCTGTTGACTACATCCTCTCCAAAAAAGCAGAAGTCATTTCTGGCGTCCCCAAGGATCAGTTCTTGGTCCACTTCTCTTCCTGATAATGATCCAAGATATTGACACTAACATCCTACATTCATTTCTATCTTCATTTGCCGACGATACACGTTTAATGAAGGAGATCTCTAATAACACTGATGCTCAATTTCTACAAAACGACCTTGATGTGGTGTATCAATGGACATCATTAAACAACATGCAGCTCAATGGCTTGAAGTTTGAACATCTTAAATACGGAAAAAATGAAGAACTGAAAGAACACTCAAGTTACCTCTCAGACACTGGCTCTCCTATCGAAACCAAGATGGACGTGAAGGATTTAGGAGTCACTCTGGATGTTAACATGACATACAGCAAACACATTACAAACCAGATCGAGAAAGTCAAAAGTATCATTGCTTGGATCCATCGAACGTTCAAAAACAAGAGATTGTCAAGTAATGCTAACTCTTTGGAAGTCACTGGTACTACCACACATTGACTATTGCTCCCAGCTGTGGTCCACCTTCAAAAAGATATCTGATCCAACAACTGGAATCACTTCAAAAAGCTTACCTGAATAGAATCCCTACACTTCAACATCTCAACTATTGGGAGAAGCTCAAAGAACTTAAACTATACAGCCTGGAGCGGCGCAGAGAAAGATACAGGATTATCTACACCTGGAGCATCCTAGAACAGCTTGTACCAAATTTTAACTATGCTGAAAACAAAGGTGGCATCTTCAGTTACGATAACCAGAGACTGGGTAGAAAATGTTATCTAAAAGAGGTGAACATAAGGCAAAAAAACATATGGAGAGACTCCCTGTCAGAAGAAGGTCCCAGACTATTTAATGCCCTCCCACAATCCATCCGTAACCTCAAAAAC
The DNA here is from genome assembly GCF_902728285.1 of Clytia hemisphaerica. NCBI lineage: Eukaryota > Metazoa > Cnidaria > Hydrozoa > Leptothecata > Clytiidae > Clytia > Clytia hemisphaerica. The sequence continues at coordinate 28,265 of NW_027104466.1, forward strand.
TGCTCCAAAACTAGTTTTAAACATCAATTGGACCATTTTCTCAATTCACTACCGGACGAGCCACTGCTGCCGAATTACTTTCCTCTTAGGAGAGCTGATTCAAATAGCATCAAAGTCATGGTCCATCATCGGATTTCTCAAATTGGATGATTGTTGAGACGAACAAAGAAGCCTTCAAAAAGTATCAAAAAGTAAGTCTACTAAAACAATCCGGGGGTAAGTGGCTTTTCTAGGGCTTCGTTTATCGTGCAATTTTTGCGTCACAAAAACTTTCTTGGGCGCTCGTAATAATGCTGGTGTTTTGATGCGCTTCTGTGCGATCAAAATATCGCTGTTTGTGACACACTGTTCATTCAAAATAACCGGACGTCCTATGTTTTGTTGGGTAGTCCCAAGTTAGAGCAGTTGAGGGTATTCCTTGGTTGCAATTACTTTAGCTAAAAAATCCAGCTTTTCAATGACTTGCATTAGCAATATTAATTTTAAAATTAAAAGGCTGCCCGGTACCATGAAACGCCCGCTAGAAAAGTGCACCGGACAGTCCAGTGTAGTCCGGTGCGCTTTTGAAAATAACTTAAAAAATCATCGAACACGGGGAAAATTACACCGGAATGGTTTTGATAAGTATTTTGTAAATTTGTTGCAGAAATTCCAGACTTTCTTGAAAGCAATTTGCTACAGAAATTCCATGTCGTCCATTGGGGGGTATCAGATAAAAACTGGAATGGTCCAATCTTTTTTAATAACTGAATAACCTTTTTTAACCTACTCATTATTATGATATAAATATAGACACTGGTATTCTGGTATAGGACAATTGTGTAGTGATCACAGCATAAGGATTGGGTCTAACAGAACAAACTTTGAAATCAATAGCCGTGGTGGCAGTCAATTTTAGACCGATTTTTGAAAACACAAGTCAAAATAGTCATTTGGGAGAATTTGATGGCCTATAGAATAACAAATTACTCCAGCCCAGACTGTACTAATCAATAAATTCGATTATCAAGTGATCGATAATGATCTGATCAAAGTAATCGAACTCGACTACATATCGATTAACAATTGAATTTCGAGTGAGTATTCAATCACTTTCTTAACAACCCTTCGAAGACTCGATAATCATTCAAGTACTTTGATTGTTATTGATTACTTGCGATAACTTTGATAACCAATTGATAACTTCGATAACCAATTGATTACTTCCATAAGCATAACCAATTGATTACTTCCATAACCAATTAATTACTTCGATAGTCCAATTGATTACTTCGATAAACAATTACTATCATATATATTTAAGAAAAACGCCATTTTGTGTGCCTTCGCCCTGGGTTTCCTCAAGTAATTCATATCGTGCATTCTGGTTGGTCGGAGGAAACTTACTTACTTACTTACTGCACGGTTTAACGTCCGTTGTTCCCAGCAGCTGGGGTTGGACGCCTTCCTCTCTTGATGGCCGTACGCCATGCAATGCGATCGTTTGTCAGGTCGATGTTGACATTGAGGGACTTTATGTCCGCATTGATATTGTCCGACCATCTCTTTTTTGGTCTGCCAACATATTTCCCTTGCACTTCATGAGTGAGCATCTTTTTTTGCCAACAGTCGTCGTGCATACGCTGCACATGACCGAACCAACGAAGTCTACCTTGGGAAACTAAGTCTTCAATACATGGAATACCAAGTCTTTCTCTAAGCTGGGTCATCGAAATCCTATCAGCCAGACGAGTTGAACAGATCCAACGAACCATCGCGTTGTCATTTCGAACAAGCCTGCTACAGTCATCAACCGTGACTGCCCAGGTCGGGCTTCCATGAAGCAAAACACCCCTTACAGCTGAAGTAAAGACACGACCACGACATTGCAATGGGATGCTCTTATTAGTCAAAATTGGCAACAACTGTCTAAATTTATTCCACGCAGACTTCACCCTTGAGGTAATTGCATCAAAACAGCCTCCATTGTCCCCAATCATATCACCTAGGTAACAGAATGTGGGTACTACCTCAAGATCTGAACCGTCTATAGAAAACACAGGGGAGGGAGGTACAACAAAAGGATTTAGACAAGCAGGACAAACATAGTTAAAATTTTCCCTTAAACGCCCTTTTATGCCCGAGCATCGTTTGTGAATGTAGTTTTTACATTGGCGGCATAAAATAGAGTTGCTCCCTACTCCTTTGTAGCAGACACCACAAGGCCATTTACTTGTCTTTTGCCTTTCCCTCAGACCATGTTTGCAATGCATTACTTTGGTCTTCCGAGTGTTCACACGTAAACCCTTTGACTCAATGGCCTGTTTCCACTGGGTTAGCTTGAACAAAAGCTCCTCTTTAGATTCTGCAATAATAACCAAATCATCTGCGTATAGTAATTCCCAAGGACAACCGGTACGAAATGACCGAGAGAGAGCTTCCATGACAATTATAAATAGTAAACGTAAAGTGTAAATAAGTAAACGAAAGTGGTTTTAGCACGTGAATTGCGTGTTTTATTAATTGGTGAGATAAACTCCATTTCAAATTATTTTGACGCGCTGCTACAGGAATCATATTTTACAAAATCGAAGGTATTTGATACAATCGAGTATTGCTATAATCAAAACAGTTGATTGAATAATAATAGTCAGGTCTGCTTCCTTGGTCTTTTTTTCCTGATCAACACAAACAAACTTTCTGTCTTGCGTTTACTCTTTCTTTCCCAACAAATTTGCTTTTGGTTGCAAGTAATGAACCTCTTGTACAGGGTGTCTACGAGACCTTGAAAACCTTGAAAATCCCCCAAAAAAATCCATAGACACCCTGTTGTAGCTTTATCTAAATAAATCTTGTTGAAACCTTCTGTCAGATTTCATTCTTGTGGCGTTACAGGAAATGACGCTGTTCGTAACTATCTTTGATTGATATTTTTGTTGTTGATGTGTGTGTTCAAACTGTAGAAATAAATAACAAAGGTCTATGAGTATTGTGTTTATAAAAAATAAGTCTAAGTTCAAAAATGAAAATGTCTGAATTCAATGAAAAAGTATAAGTCTGATTGAAAAATGAAAAAGTATAAGTCTGATTGAAAAAGTTCTTAAATGAAAATAAAGGCTTGAATGAAATACTGAACCTATGAATCATGTCAAGGCAAGGCCCTAATGTATCAGTGTGAACTGAAAGAACAAAACAAAATGGCTGCCTGAAAGCAAAAACAAGATGGCTGCCAAAGAACAAGAACAAAAAATGAAACCTACCAGGTAGCCAATATAAAAATGCTGTGAATGAATTGACTATTGATTGACTTGAGTTGAAGTTGAACATTGACACATTGAATTGTAAATTACTTTAAGGTTAGAGCCTTATGAATTATGATGCCATTATGGTCAGTCAGCATGACATGACACAAAATGGTAGCTCTGAGGTGTGACTGAAGTGAGGCCTTAAATAGACTGAGTTCACACTGTGACATGATACTGAAAATGAGGCCATGGAAACCAGGTGTGCCTAACATACTAAAATAAAATAAATGAATAAATATAGCCTAGTCTAGCTAGCCTAGCCTAATGGCACACAAATGAGATAAGTTACAGTAAGTATATGATAAATAAACACTATTTCCAAGATGCAACAAATTTTTGTTTCATGATTTATAAATTAAATTTTGTACTTTTTATTTTTGTTTTTGAAATATATTTTGATAAAAGTCATTTTACAATTCTGTACGTTTTTTATCCACATGGTGAACTGGTTTCCCCGATTTCCTGATAATTAAAAATTTGAACTTTCCTGTGGATGCGACAAAATATTTTTCATGAAAATTTACCGTATTTTAACACTATATAATCTAGATATCAAATATCAAATTTGATTCTCTTTTGCTCGTATTTCTAAATTTCAAGATAAAGGGAACTATTTACAAATTATTTGAGTAAAAAATGAACGACGGTAAAACCTTTGTCATTCATCTCAATCCAGACTCAAAATAATGCATTTTTCCGATACTGTAGACCTTTTCACCTTTAACCAACTATATATATTGAATTACATTCAACAACAGTCATGCTTATTCTAAACTGCCCATAGGACTGAAATGATTATAAATTGCCCTAACTAAAACCTTGTGGGACTATCCAATACAAATGATTTGACTGGTTTCAGTCCTGCTGATGGGAGCAGAGCTGTCAAATGTTCAATAAAATAGGCTTAATTTTTCCTAAAATGCTTTTTTCATAATCATAATAGCTGTTGATATACTTCAAAAGGCCCTAATTGGTATATTACATTACAGTACGATTCATTAAAATCTCTATACTGGAGATTTTTATTACAAAAAAGTAAACCAAGGGTTTAATATACCGAACTTGTGTTTTCAAGGAAAAGCCTACCTTGTAAGTTTTTATAACTTTATGTACGTTGAGTTTAAGACCCTAGTTGTAACCTTTTTGGAATGTTATAGAAAACTGCTGACCTACCTGTTTTTTATTTCTTATTTTAGGTTCCAATAACCCAGAATTAATTCCAATACATAATGGGTATGTATGCTGTGCTTTTCATTGTTAAATATTTACTTCACATTTACTACTATACTAATTTTAAGAGAACCTTTGGTTTGTTTTTGAGCCCAGTGTTATTAGCAAATTGTGTTACATTGGATCTTTTCAAATTCCAGAGAACGAATTTTGAAGCCTTTTCCCCTTTTTATGGTAGATAAATTAGTTTAATAGTCTTTATTGTTCAACAGGTACATAGAACAACAAACAAACCTAGTTTTTACCTCATTCTCTATTTATTACAGGTGACAGTGAAGCTGCCAAACTACAGAAACATCTCAATTTATTACGCCAAGAATATGTTAAATTACAAAATAAAACGCTTGATCTGGAACAAAAATTAGCAGCGGTGTCAGCTACTTCTGGAAATGTCTCTGAGGACACCTATGCATCACAGCTGTTGAAAACATCAAACGATTTACACGATAAAGAAACCTTCACGTAAATATTCAATTTAGTAGGGTTCCCCCTTAGCTTCCCGCTACATCTTAGGACTAGACCAAACTGATTTGATTCAAAAGTACAATGTATTTAAAACAAGGAGGACCCAAATAAGGCTGGTGAAAATTTTCTTGACAATTTGAGGTTTATAGGCAAAACTGTACGATAAGACAAGGACTAGAAAACAGCTTGAAAATCTGCCCTTATTTTCCCTTACAGTCACTATTAGGTAAAATACATTGTTCAATATTCTTTACTGATTATTAGCATATGTTTTGACTGTCCTTTGCCAATTATGTGTTTGATCCAGTTGTGAGCTTTGCCTATAATGACTCTCCCTTTACAATTTTAAGTCTGTGCAATTTAATCTCTTGAGGGTTATAAAAGAAATCATTTCTAACCTTTCAGAATCAACTCAAACCAATGTAATAAAAAAATATAATAAAATGATGAATGCTCCATCTGGCTCCATGGCTGCCCAAATTTCGGTGCCATTCAAGTTGTACAAACTGGAAAAAATTGTTTGCTCATTCTGCTTTGTTTCTACGTCTGCTTTTATAAGATCAAATAAAATCTTTAAACTTTATTTTTTTATCAATATTTGTAGGGACATTACAGTTTCTTTTTCTGGAAAGAAAGTCAGGGCACATAGAGTGATTCTGGCAGCAAGAAGTAAAAAATGGTGCACTGGAGATTTAGCTGACCAAAATGAAATTGAGCTGGAAGGTATCACTGACCTTTATATAACCCTGGACCAAGCAATATCTGCCATCTTTGATTGGAGTTTTTTTAGAATTGGTACCCAAAGAGAAGCCATTGCAATGCTGAAAATTAACGTCTAACGCCGCTACATCACCAAAAGAATTTGAGGGAAAGTAGACCTAACGCTCTCGATGCATTTACACCGCTATCGAGTAGTGCCGACATTAGGGTACCAATTTTCAAAAAACTCCGATCAAAGATTTTGCTTGGCTGGGATTGAGAAGCTTTGTCCAGGGTATATAAAGGTCAGTGGAAGGTATCCATCATATATCGTTCATATTTGAAATTCATTTGTTTATAGCATACTACCACAAATTTTGCTATGAGGCAGTTATTTAATCTTGCAGTGTTGCCATTTGTAGATAAAAGCTCTGAATTTATACCTCGGAATCCCTAGTTAATAAAGTGTAATGAGGTGGTAGGGTAAAATTCACGTGCAAGAGAAATATCCATACGCAGACAAGTGTTTCATCCTTCCAAGGACTCATCAGTGAAGCCCCAGTAAACCAGCATAGAATGCTGCTGTCACCAGAGTGCTCAAAATACTGGGTGTTGAGCTTTGCATAATCGTTTGTGATGAGAGATATAAGCATGAGCATGAGCCAGAATTATTATCTTAGTGTATCTTGGGCCAATTCCCAAGCTGAAGTTACATGTATGTCCATTTTTGCTGTTGACATAACTTCTTTTTATTACATAGTCCATTCAATTATGGACATAAGATGAATTTATCTCAAGAGCAAAAATTTATGGACTGGGGAGCCAAAAAACAAAAAAATAAAAAATTCCAAAAATTGGACATAGCTCCTTTTTATTCTACAGCAACGAAATGAGACCTCTAATTTATCATTATTGAATTTTATTTTTAATTAGAAAAGTGACGAGTCTCAAATAACTTTGAATATTTAAGTAGTACAGTTGCTTTTGAATTTCGAAAAGTAATCTCACTCATTCTGTCTCACTCCTAGAAGCCAGTGTAGAAGTGGGTACAGCGCTCATGAAATGGGTGTACACTGACAAAGCAGATATAAGGACAGATGAGTCGTTCATCATGGATCTGGTGCGCGTGGCAAATAGATACTCTCTCGGTGGACTAAGGAACAGGTATTTATTATATAAATTGTCCTAATAATTTCTATAAATATTATCTCTTACAATCTTATATCGGACGGAGGATCGAGACAAAAATACCATTAGATGCTAGAAATTTCCTCCCTTACAATCTTTATATATATCTGTTCTTCCTAGGCGTGAGGGGATCCAAAAATAATTTAAGTCTCTTGTTACACTGTGTACACTTTCTCAGGGTGATCATACTGAAATTTTTACCACCATGAATACCATTTCTTTTAAAACCGTCATGCCTCTATTGTTTTCAGGTTTAAGAAGATCATAATTTTAGCCTAAGAACTTTTGCCTAACTGACGTACCTTAAGGGAAGAAATTTTCGCGAGAAGAAATTTTCGCGGAAGAAATTTTCGCGGAAGAAATTTTCGCGGAATTTAATTTCGCGAATTGGGGCGTAATTCGCGAAATTAAATTCCGCGAAACACACCAAAATTGTTAAATCGCGAAATTAAATTCCGCGAATTTCGATTTTTTTTCTTTTTCTTTTATTTTGTTGTTTTTGACCAGGTGTTACCAAAAAAGATCGACACAATTGATTTAAGCATTATAACGTATATCTTTTATCAAATATAAACAAATATAAACAAGTCCGTGATGCTTAAAAGTTAATCTAAGTTGATAACTTCTTCTAAATCGCGAAATTAAATTCCGTGAAACTTTTGAAATCGGCTCATTCGCGAAATTAAATTCCGCGAAGTTTGCCATTTTCAAACTTTGATCCGCGAAATTAAATTCCGCGAAAATTTCTTCTCGCGAAAATTTCTTCCCTTAAGGTAGTCTACAAAACATTTTTCATACCCCTATTTTTTCCAGGTGTGAGAGAATCATAATTTTAGCCTCAGAACTGGCGTATTATTAACAACAGGCTCCATGCAAAACATTCTAATTCTTCATATTGTTTCCAGGTGTGAGAGGATCTTAATGTCATCAGTATCTGTATCAAATTGTATACGTTACTATCAAACGGCTGAAGATATTGGAGCTACAGAATTGAAAAAATATTGTGCAGAGATCATCACAAATCATTGGGATGACTTGGAGACTAAAGACTTTGTCGGGATGAGTGCACCACTTTTATACGATATGTTTAAATCGAAATCAAATTTTCCGCTTCACTTTGCTGTACGACATCATAGAGAAGATATTGTGTTTCTATACCTTATTGAATTTAATCTGCAGGTATAATAATTTTGTGTCTTTCTTTCTATTTACAATCTTCTACAAAATATCACCCTTGCAAATCAACTAAAATGTTCCCTCCCCCTTAAACAACTTTGTTTTGGAAAACCTCCTAGGGTTGCCCGCTCACCTTCAATCTTTCTCTAATTGCTTAACACTTTGAAGCAAGAGAGGCATCAATTACCAGTCAAGGGTTGAACCCACGATCCTCATAGCATCAGCCCCCCCCCCCCTTATTTTTTTTTGGGGGGGGGGTAAGAAAAATTTTGGCCTTTAAAGAGCCTGGGGGCTAAAATTACCAAAATATTTGGGGGGGGCCTAGATTGTTGGGGGGACCTAGATGATCTGACTGAGACTCAGGGGGCTGTTCAGCTAATTTCAAAAGATCTCTTATCTCACTGTTAAATCAAATATAAAAAGCAAAAGATTTGTAAACGTAAATGTTAATACAAGTAAAATTGAGTTTTCATTTATCAGTACTGTACTCGCATATATTTTTTATTGACTTCTCTACAGGGGCGGGAGAACAATGTTTTTGTTTTTTCCCCAAGTGTTTAAGGGGACCTAGCACAAGGCAATTTTTTGGGGGGGGAGCTAAATTATTGGGGGGACCTTACTTTGTTGGGGGGACCTAAAACCTGGCTGAAGCTATGATCCTTCAGACTGTAGTGGAATCATCTACATATATATTACAGTGCGCTTATCTATCTTAGTTAAATACTTTTAACCTCGCCTATCTTCATTCGACAGATACCAGGAAAACTGAACGAAGTAGAGCCTGAAACTGGTCTTACTCCTTTACAAATCGCACTAAACGAGCGTCAAGAGAGCATAGCAAACACACTGGTACAACACAACTGTGATATCAATTCGCCAAACTCTGAGGGGAAGACACTATTGCACAGGTATGACACCACTCGTTTGCCTGGATACCAGTAGCGTGGTGGCAGGGGGAGGCAGAATTTTCGGAAATTGCCTCCCCAGTTTGCCCGACTTTTTTTCGACCCACCACGCTACTGCTGGACACCTCTATTTATTACCCTTAAACCTTTTCTTTGTTTGCTGAACAGAGAGATTTGTAAAAGGATCTTGGACACTGAAAAAGCCTTCGGCTCAAAAAATCTCTTTCTATCATAAATCCATATCAAAACGCTTAATCCTTCTCATAAAGCTTCATAAATTACAGTGGCGAATATCAAATTTTCCAATTTCCAAAATACCGTTTTTATCACATACTAATTTCCCTAAGGACATAAAAAATGTGATGTCATAATACAAAAGCCTCGTAATGAAGATAATAACTACTTCCAAGTTGATGATGATGATGATGATTTAACTAAGAATCTTTTACAGTAGTTTTCAATCTTTGGTATGAGTCGGCTTACTGCCTCAGGAAATGGAAACCTGTAAGTAAATTTACTAACTTTATTTGCTTCAAACTTCACAGGTCGATAGAGGATGGAGATAGCTATGCTGCCAACTTCTTGATCAAACAAGGAGCAGACGTGAAGGCAATCACTAGCGACAAGAACGAAACAACACTACACTTAGCTGCTTCCTTTCAGTACGGTTTGAATTTTTTACTTGATTAGGTGACTGAAGAGAGCATTGAAGACCTAATATACACTGGCTCATTGAGACAGGGGTGTATTTAGTATTACCTAGTATTACCTAGTATTACCACTTTAGAAAAGGGAAGTTGGGATAGGTAACCTATTATACACCCAACCTGCTTATCCTTAGTTAGGGATCGCTTATGGTATTGTGTAACCAGCACTCTTCATTAGTACACCCCTGTATCAGTCCTTCATAAGTACACCCACTTTTTGAGATCTCAAATCGAACCCGAGAAAATTTTACTTTTTCATAGTCAACCCGGTGGATTTTAAGACTTCACTGACTCATTGAGACAGGGGTGTTTTAGTATTACATACCTATTTCTATTCTAAAGTGAGGCGTATAGGAAAGAACTATTAGTATTACATACCTTAAAATGAGGCATTAGCAAAAAAGAAAGGAAAAGGTTTTTAAAAGAGAGGGATAAAAGGAATTATAAAAGAAATTTGCAACAATTTGAATTTTAAGAGTTTTTTTTCGTTTAAAAGTCTAATTGACCAGTAAACTTTCTGCAAGACTTGTTTGAGCTTCTGAAAGACGATTATTGGAATTAGGGTTTCTATGAAACTGATGCAACGAAAAGTGGGTTATAATAATGTAATCTTAATGGACCATGATTCTTAATGATTCTTTTTGTTTTATCCCCAGACCGATTTCAGGGCGTGCAGGTTCAGGCAAAATAGCCAGTGGAGAAGATATGGCTGGCGTTTGTCGATTGTTACTTGATTACGGTGTCAATATCAACAGCGTGGATGTCAGTGGAAAGTAAGTGTGCTTTTATTTACAACAGAACTATATCATGCTCCACTGGAACTGTTTTATCTCTTTTTCAAAAAGCAACAAAATGAGCAATATTATTTCGGCAATATGACGCCCCAGGACGATTTACTGGTCAGTTTTTTTGCGTTTGAATTTGTGGCGTTAGGCTGCAGCGAAATGTCTTTTAATAGCTTTTCTTAATAGCCTCATTTACAAAGGCTGGGATAAATTTCATTGGTAAAGTGAAGCTAAACACTTCACTTTGTATGTCAAACTTTCCCTTCTCAGTCAACTCTGCAAAGCATTTGACCCATGTCCATAATCGCCAGTGAAATCACTACTAACTTACTGCCGCGCTTGTATACTATACTCAGCAATTTCATGTATTTGCAGTTAATTGAGGACGCAAGATTAACTGAAGCGATTTGGAATTACCTGCAGTTCTGAGACGCAAAACCGAGAACGGTAAAAGTGCTAATTTACCGTCGTCCTCAGTTGGTCAGGATCTAGTCAATTAGAACCTTGCCGTGTCCGTCCCAGAAAGACACACATACATATTAACTCGGTCTTATCTTTTGTAGAACGGCCATACATAGATCGATCGAATCAAAAACGGAGGATGTGTTTTCCGTTCTTTTGGCTGACAAAGAGTAAGTACTATATCTTTTCACCTCCGTTTACCTTTAGGTATGTATTAATTCTTTTTATATTTGAAATTCTTAGATCAAAAATGATGATGGGTGGATTAAAATCTTTTCTCTGCTTTGTCTTTTTGCCCGTTTTAAGGGGTAGATTAAAGTATATAAAGTCGGTGTAAAAGGATTTTAGACAATGGCAATTTTAGTCAAAAACTTTTTTTGGTTATTGCAATCGGGTTCAAATTTATCACTGATCAAATGCATAGATTTATAAAGCCGAATGGGCTAGATATCGTGCTTTTGCTGAAAAGTGTGCCGGGGTTAGGTGGGAAATCCTACTTAAGTCACGTGACATTACAATATAATTTCAGCGCTTGACCAATCAGAACCTTCGCGGGTTTTCGAAAACAATATCAGCAATATTTTTTGCAATATTCACTTTTTTGCTTAGAAGAGCTTAAAGCACGACATCTAGCCCTTCGGGCTTTATAAATATATGGTCAAATGATGTTGAAATATCACTTATCTGTGTGTGTCAATTCAATAGGGACCTTTAGCATCTAGGACGGCGACTTGAATGAGGACGTAAAGTAAATCTTAAAATCAAATGGCAAATTTTATCCGATTTTACATAGATTTAATATCGCATGGAAAAATTTGAGTTTAGGAAAGTTTTTATAAACAATGACGTTATAATTCTCGAGGGATTCATACAATTTAAAACTATTGTGCTTTTCTTTTACCGCCTTCGTCCCAAAGACTACATCAAAAAAGAATTTTCAAGTCGTCTTGAGATTTGAAAACGTCTATTAATTACCCTATTAAAATTCACTATTCTCATGAGAAAATTGATATGAAAAGAATAGAACCTAGCTGCAATCTTTATATTAATCCCCTAGGGGCTTTCTTTTTATTCAATCCTGCCGTACATTTTTAAAGTCGCCGTCCTCAATGCTAAAGGTCCCTAATGGCCCCGCACAGCGGACGTTATATGACTAGAGCCTATAATCCCTAGTTTGATTCGCAAACCTCTATATATATATCTCCTATATAGGTTTGCTTAATAGTGTACGGCTTGCCTTCCCGCTATGGTGGCTCTATGGTGGCCGATTTTACTTTTTTTGGCGAGTTACGGAAAGGGACGAGTTTTATATGGCGAGTCAGAAAATAATAAAGATAAAAAAGAGACAAAGTCACAAAAATATGTTCTGTCTTCACTTTGACTTATTTTATAACAGTAAGAGAGTCTGGATAAAAAAAATTATGAAAAAGTGTAAAACAGTGTATTTTATAAAAAAACCTAGTTCTTTGAGTTCTATAAACATCAGCTTTCTGACTTCAATCTCACATTGTACAGGAAGTCAGAGAAAAGATCAAAACAAAGAATCCATAAAAAAGAAAGCACTCTGTTCTAAAAATACAACTCCTCTTGCATCAATCTCAACAATCCTCTCGCATCCCTATAATAGTATTGAATAAGGTTTTTTTCTCTTGTTGAGGTAAAGAAACTATACAAAAAAATTGAAAGAAGAAACCATTGTAAAATGGGTTTTGAGATCAGAGAAAATTTGTACCTTGAAACCGTTAAGAATGTAGAAAATATTAGATGTATCACCAAGACATCTAAGAACTACCAACTAAAATCATCTCCTCTAATATTTGAGTCTGACTGAGTCTTTCGGGTCTGCGAAAAGTCAAAACAAAAACTCAATCTCTCCAAAATTCTCGAAACCGACAAAAATATGAGAAATATTTAATCACAGCTGCACGGTTCATGCTTTTCGGAATGATATACCAAGAAGGCCAAACTAGAGGTATGAACCCTTGTCCAGAGTCAGTTTTTGATGGCTAAAACTTGAGAAAAAACTTACAAAAAATTGACTTTAAAACTCTTTTAAAGTAGCTTTGAAAACTTAAGAAATCTTCCAGAAAACCAAAGAATCTTGCTCTCTAACAAAGAACAAAGTAAATTTGACATACCTGTTGCTTTGTTCAAGATCTTGTAACCAAAACAATCCAAAACATCAGCCAAAATCAAAACAAACATATAATCTTAATTTGAATCATTATTTCATGCAACTGAGACACAACTTTCCCTTGATGCATTCCATAGATACAACTGAACATAAATTTACACATACAAAGCTTTTAACTCTAAAATTATAACTTCCAAAAACCAAAATAAACTCCAAAAAAGAGAAAATCTCTACTTCGCTTCGGCAGCCATGTTGAATTCAAAATGTGAACAATCAAGCAAGCCTGTATCAAACTAGCACGTACATTTTTAATATCGCTATCAATAATGAAAATATTTGTTATTAGTTTGTTACAGACTATGAAAAATCTAAATCGTAACGGGGAGAGTTTCTTCACAAATTCATCATCATAAGCACTCGCCAGCTAAAAAGGGTTGTTCGCCGAAATTCGGCGAGAAGCGGCATATTCTGGGAAAGAGGATCTACCATGTTTTAAGCAGCCTCTATAAGAAACTTTTTTCGCTAGAAGATGAGCATCCATGCAAATTATCACATGATTTGGTACAGGCTAGCAGTAGATCCATGTTTCGTTGGTCTTCGAAATTATCACATGGTTTGGTACAGGCTAGATAGATCCATGTTTCGTTGGTCTTCAAGAACAAGCGTTAAAACGATAAATTAGATCGATGCTGGACTAAATACCCCTTAAAATACGAAGAGAAACCGAAAATAGGTTAGAAAAATAAGTTTATTGAGAATAATTTTAGATTTTTATAAATTTATTCAAAGAAAATAATAGTAGTGGATATGACAAGAAAAATTATATACAATATACACAGCAATCGTATCAATATGCAAAGAAACAAACAAAGAAACTTTGTTTCGACATTCTAAACTCACTGAGGTACCATCAAAAGACAAAGCCACTAGCAGGGATCAGGCAATATTCATACAATTTGAATCTCATGCTCTTAATATTGGAGGCTACTTAAATATACCAACAGCAAGGTGGCCAAAACTTTTTTGAGGCGGATATAAGATGTTGATGGTTTCATAAGTCCTTTCCACCTTTTGCCGATGAGATATTTAATTAGTCGAGCAATGATATAAGCATAAGGTCCAAAGGGCATGAATAGTTCTGTTTCCCTGCTAGTCTCTTTTACTTAATTGATGATCTTCAGAGAGAATAGAATATAGATACAAAATTTTTTTCGTTCCTTTCTTCACATTTCGATACAATTGCTTTTGAAAACTTTAATTTTAGTAGAATCTTTCAAAAAAGTCGTTCAATAAGGTATACCACATGGTACGGCGTGGTTTCTGATTTTGCCGTGCAGATTCGACGGTATCTTTGTTGGATGATGATGACCCAGACTCGGCATTATGGTCATTAGAGGGAGTATCATTCAAATGGTCAGGTTGGGCCTGGTTAACATCACAAGCTGATGCTACGTGCTCCATGTGGGCAGATTTTGTTTGCTCCACATCACAGACTGGTACTACGTCCTCCATGTGGGCAGATTTGGTCTGCTGGACATTGCTAACTGATGATACGTCCTCCATGTGGGCAGATTTGGTCTGCTGGACATCGCTAACTGATGATACGTCCTCCATGTGGGCAGATTTGGTCTGCTGGACATTACAGACTGGTGCTACGTCCTCCTTTTGGGCAGATTTGGTTTGCTCCACATCACAGACTGGTACTACGTGCTCCATGTGGGCAGATTTGGTCTGCTGGACATTGCTAACTGATGATACGTGCTCCATGTGGGCAGATTTGGTCTGCTGGACATTGCTAACTGATGATACGTGCTCCATGTGGGCGGATATGGTTTGCTCCACATCACAGACTGGTGCTACGTCCTCCATGTGGGCAGATTGGGTCTGCTGGACATTGCTAACTGATGATACGTGCTCCATGTGGGCAGATTTGGTTTCTTCCATATCGCAGACTGGTGCTACGTCCTCCATGTGGGCCGATTTGGTCTGCTGGACATTGCTAACTGATGGTACGTCCTCCATGTGGGCAGATTTGGTTTCTTCCACATCGCAGACTGGTGCTACGTCCTCCATGTGGGCAGATTTGGTATGCTGAACATTGCTAACTGATGGTACGTCCTCCATGTGGGCAGATTTGGTCTGCTGGACATTGCTAACTGATGATACGTGCTCCATGTGGGCAGATTTGGTTTCTTCCACATCGCAGACTGGTGCTACGTCCTCCATTTGGGCAGATTTGGTCTGCTGGATATTGCTAACTGATGGTACGTCCTCCATGTGGGCAGATTTGGTCTGCTGGACATTGCTAACTGATGATACGTGCTCCATGTGGGCAGATTTGGTTTCTTCCACATCGCAGACTGGTGCTACGTCCTCCATGTGGGCAGATTTTGTTTCTTCCACATTGCTAACTGATGGTACGTCCTCCATGTGGGCAGATTTGGTTTGCTCCACATCACAGACTGGTGCTACGTGCTCCATTTGGGCAGATTTGGTCTGCTGGACATTGCTAGCTGATGATACGTCCTCCATGTGGGCAGATTTGGTCTGCTGGACATTGCTAACTGATGATACGTCCTCCATGTGGGCAGATTTGGTCTGCTGGACATTGCTAACTGATGATACGTGCTCCATGTGGGCAGATTTGGTTTGCTCCACATCACAGACTGGTGCTACGTCCTCCATGTGGGCAGATTTGGTTTGCTCCACATCACTAACTGATGATACGTCCTCCATGTGGGCAGATTTGGTTTGCTCCACATCACAGACTGGTGCTACGTGCTCCATGTGGACAGATTCGGTTTGCTCCACATCACAGACTGATGATACGTCCTCCATGTGGGCAGATTTGGTTTGCTCCACATCACAGACTGGTGCTACGTGCTCCATGTGGGCAGATTTGGTCTGCTGGACATTGCTAACTGAAGATACGTCCTCCATGTGGGCAGATTTGGTCTGCTGGACATTGCTAACTAATGATACGTCCTCCATATGGGCAGATTTGGTCTGCTGGACATTGCTAACTGATGATACGTGCTCCATGTGGGCAGATTTGGTCTGCTGGACATTGCTAACTGATGATACGTGTTCAACGTGTTCAGGTTGTGTCTGTTGACTAGCGGAGGATGGAAAAGTTACAGACATCTTGCTACAAAGGAAAAGATAACGAATCTTGTCATTTAAAACAAAAGATAAACCCACTACTCTACCGGGGAAAAACGTTTGGGTTCTAATTAGTCAGGGAGCAGATGTAGCAAAAACAAGTGCGAGAAGATTAGAAAATTTTTTTGAAAAAGTGAAAATACATTGAGTAAAAAAACATTCCTCAAGCAAAGAGACTTACTCTTTCGACTGTTTTTATGTTTATGATAAATAGAACGTTTTCTATCTTATAATTAAAAATTTAAAATTTTCTCGAAATCAAATTTGCTATTTTTTCGTTTACAAAAGCACTGTGAGGTTTGCAGGATATCGCTTCATAAGAAAGTAGTTTTAAATTTATCTGACTTAGCATGAAGACACTGCCTAAAATATGGTCCTTTTATTCCCGTATGAAACCTTTAATCCTAATTTTGTCGCTTTTCCCAGACCAAAATGTTAAACTCGTCACAATTCGAAAATTTACAATTTAGTCACTCAACCGGACTAAACTCTACAACAAAAATATTTCACTATCCCGAAAATAAATCTTCTAATTCGATTTTTAAAATCATTACACTGCTGTTTAATCTAATTTTGAAACTCAACTGAATAGATGCATTTCACAGTCGAAATGAATTGGCAATCAGGACTGGTTACGCTCTAGTAACTACTTACGGTTAGCTTGACGCAAAAATCTTCAAAATATTTTAAAATTTTGGGCCAATAGAAAATCGTCATTAACGCGCAGTGGTCTTGATTACCCATTACAGTTTGCGATTGTGAAATAACCTTTTGAAAGGTTGTTTATGTTCGACAACAATTAATCGAGTCAAGTCATAATGGTAGACTTAGATGTGAACGAGTTCAAAAAAGAATCACATACCTTTTGACAAGCGCTCTTTCTCTTAATTGGTGTTTAGCTTCCTCCAATAAGAAAATCAATTTCGAGCATTCCGTGCTCAACTTATCAATGTGTTGTGATTGTGAGGCGATAGTTAGATTCCTCGCTTCTATCTCAGCCGTAAAGACATTAGACATTGTTGTCTTAAGGCTTATCACTTCGCCAGCCAATAATGCCTTTTCATCCTTGAGTTTCTCGATGTGACATCGATATTCGTCGAACTATAAAAGAATGTAACATAATGCACCTATCAGACCTTAGCGGAGTGGTCGGCTTTTTAGGACTGGTAATGAACTTACGAGGAACATTTATTTTCGGCGCGGTTTTCGTCTAACAGGCTAGGCACAGTTACATAGTTCGCACCCCCCCCTTTATAAAGGGGGGGGGGGGGGTAGCGATGTTCAGAAAATCTCAGAAAGGGGGGGGGGGGTAAGAAGAGAATTTTTTCTAGAAGGGGGGAAGTTTTCAGAAAGGGGGGGTTCATCTAGAAAGGGGGGGGTAAGATGTCAGTGGTATGTTTTTTTTGTGTTTTCCCAAATTAGAAGTTTTATTTTTAATTTACAATGCAACGTCTTCTTTATTAATTGTTTAGTATGTTTGAATCAAATTTTAAAAGGGGGAAGAACCCAGGGTAGGGGGGTAGCTCTAGGGTAGGGGGGGGGGGGTAGTGACCCCCTTCCGAACTATGCTTAGGCTGCAGTTAAAATCAAACCAAGCAAATTCCCCCCAAAACTCTAGAGGCATTTTCCCGAGTCTTTGCGTTAGAGTGCAAACTATTTTTAGCATTCGTATAGCTTAACTGTCGAGGTTACTTTATCGCTTCAATGCAAGGGTATCTTAAATTTTCACAAGAGCACTCCTACACTTGTGTTTCATCTTTCCGCAGACACGTGTTTATCCTTCCTAGAACACATCAGGCCGCGGTAAGCGAGCGTGTTGCCACTAGAGTGCTCGAAGTTAAAAAATATTTCGGGTGCACCAAAAAAAAACAACAGGTATGTCGAGATATTGTGAGCCTCAGGATTTAATTTTTTTGTTCATTCTTTTTTAATCGTTTAGAGGATGCTCTAACTTGAATTTTGAGCTATCATACATTAGGTTTGAAAAAAGTAGTTCGAATAATATTTCAAATGAACTGACTTTGATTTAATGTTGATAATGCCTGATTGGCTAGAGAAGTGCAATGCAATTTTCCTACTAAGGAAGTCAAGTTATTAAACAATATTCCTGATTTTGAGAAAAAAACTATAGATTTAAAAAAAGTTAAAGCTACTCTTGTCTCCTGAATGGACGCCCCCCAGCTAATTGTTAAGAGAAAAAAATCCACCCCCCCCCCCTCCGCTCTTTATTAAGACCCCTTCCGGTAATTAAATTCGAATAATTTGATATTTTATCACAGTGTAGATAGACCTAAAGCTTGTTCAAACTTTTGCCTTTTTCGTGTTCATTTGTTAAAGTTTCTTTTTTGTTGTTGAAAATGATATCAGTTTAAAAAAATTTTGTCTCCCCCCCACTTATTAGAATTTAGAAAATTTTCCTACCCCCTGCTTATTCGGACCCCCCTTCGTCTATTCGAGAGACAAGAGTACTTTTAAATATCTAGTAAAACTAGATTGCACGAGTCAGGCCATTCGCGAAATTTTTTATATTTCGTGGAATCAACAATATTCATTTTTTTCACGACCATTTGATTTCGCGAATTTTAACAAATTTAATCAAACAAACAGGTTTTATAATGTGGAATTGATCATGACAGGTTACTTGAGTTTCTGTTTGCCAAATTTCCTATCACAAACATGGGTTGAAGTTACTTTCACTTGCCAAGTGAGCACAACCCACTCGAGTGAGAACCCCGGACAACAATCTAGTTTTATATCTACATACACTACTGCGCCATGTATACATTTACACTAATCTACAGGACTGAGAAATAACGAAAACTATTTCTATTTCTATTTCTATTCGGTTGAGCAGGCTTTCGGCAGGAGGCTTTAGAGGCCTATTCTCGCAACGATAGAAGCTTACTTATGAGCGTCCCGTCAGCACTTTGAACTGACTACCCAATTCCCCTCACAAAGGAACGTTCACTTGCCACGTAAACTGCCGTGAGTGGGAATCGAACCCTGGCCTCCTGTACAAAAGCCAAGGTCGACTACCACTTTACCACGGCAAGCCTTAACAAAAGACTTCCTTGTTCTATCAATGTATTTTGATTTAAGTTGTGCGCTGAGTACATGAATAACACAGAAACTGAAAACCACTTCTAAGCTTCAAGATCTTCTTTGGGTAACGAAGGCTCATTGTGCTACAAGTGAGGGGACACTTCAAATATAATTATAAGTTGCCAGCTTCTAAAGCACTAGTAAAGTGATAGAATCCCGAAAAGAATAATTATTGTAATTCTCGATGTGATCTTATTGAAAATTTAAGGAATAAAAAAATCTTACCATGGTATCAGCATGTTGTTTTATACGTTGGATTTGTTCGTCTTTTTCAGACACCACCCTTTCGTGTTCTTCAAAGGGAACGCCATTGGGCGCCGAGGGCGGTTCAGCACCGGATGATTTGTTCCCCTCCATCACCACAACGCATAAATGTTTCAAGATGGTGTGCGTGCTATCGACTGAGCGTTTTAAAGAATCGATGTCTTTCCTCATAGCAGGAATGTCAGATCTCTCACCCTGAAGAACTGACAACGACTGTAGAAGCTGGGCGGTTGAAGAATTGTCGTAGGTGGATTTTGTTAAATCTTGAGCTAAGCGCTCGATTGATGTCTGTCGGCTGCTGAGTGATCCACATGATGTGATGTGTGGATTTTGAATGTTCCCTTGGGAGCTCTTCTCGAGTTTCTCCAGATGGCGTAATATGATTTCGTGTTGGTTTGGACTGATGCCAGAGTCCATGTTGATGACACTGCGGGAAGCATCAATCATTTTTTGTTTGTTGGTCTTCAGACCTTGCGGGTGTTGTTCAGTGTTCTCATATTTTCCCGTTGAGCTGGTTTTGTGAGTGGAGGAAGCAGACATTTTGTTGTGTTGTAATGTTAAAAAAGCGGTCTTATGGTTCGTGCCTCGTTGTTTAAAATGTGTTATATTGAACGCTGGAATTCTTCGATGAAGTTTGAGCGTTTACTTCGAATGAAAATGTTGCGTTAAGACTGACGTCTTGTTTCGTTGAGTTGTTTGTAGAAAAGGAAGTTTTCAAAGCTGTTGTACGAATTTCAAAAGTTTTTTGACGTCAAAGTAGATAAAACTAGTTCAAAGTAGTAAATTGACGTCAAATATACAATGTAACTAATAAGCCGTCAAAAGCTTGTCTTGTTGCTATGATACGTCAAATATATTTATCTAACAAAGATATCATGACTACTGGGCGGTTCAAGGGTGCCAAATCACACCCTTCCGCCTACACTGTTCAATCATTTTCCACTGCTAGATTCTCAACCTTATCCGCATTTTTTTTTTTCAATTTTCTTTTTCTTTTTTAATTTGAGATGAACGGCTGCCATTTAACCAAACAATCCTATTATTACAAACAGAATGAACTGATTCCAAAAATGGTTTTTTTGTTTTAGAAAATTATTTTCCGATGTTCTTTTAGACTTAAATCTTTTCTTAGTCGAACAAAAGAGGAAACGGATTTCGCCACCTCTTGAGCATTTGTCTATGCACAGACCCATTACAGCTAATTTCCAAATTTATTGCCATAGAGGGTCTCCTGTTGTTATTGTCTTTTCTCATTTGAGATTTTTCAAATCGACCGCTGCGATGGAGTGTTTGTGAGAGAGGGGAGACGACGAGAAAAGTGTTGCTATTTATAAATCATACTTCATCGCAGAGGTCTCCGTGCAGGAATTTTTTTATCAAACAGACAATGCACACAGAGTGTACTACGAAGTGATAAACGTAAGATACACTCTGGTACAGAGTACTGGAGCATACATTTGATAAACTTATTGTGTCATTTCTGCTTTGTCAGCATATGAAACGATACGTCTCTTTTATATATCATCAAAACACACAATGGTATGTGTGTAAATGTACCATATTTATTCTTTCAGCATCGGTCTAGAGATACGCTCCCACTGACCTTTATATATCCCTGGACCAAACTATATCCGCCATCTTTAATCGGAGTTTTTTTTTGGAATTGGTACCCGTGATGAAGCCATTGCAATGTTAGAAATTAACGTTAAACGGCGCTACATCATCAAAAGTATTTGAGGGAAAGTAGACCTAGCGCTCTCGATGCGGTTACACCGCTATTGAGTAGTGCGGCCATTAGGGTACCACTGTTCAAAAAACTCCTTTTTGCTTGATTTTTGGACCTACCCCGGTGGAGGTCCTATAAATTAACCTCTGTTCGTTCGTTCGTTCGTTCGTTCGTTACTAGCTTTTCTCGGGATTAGCTCATTAGTTTTTCCTAATTTTTGGCACAAAGATGCAAATTGGTAATGCCCAAAATGTGACGGAGCCCGATTTTCGAAAAAAATTCATTTCCGGCCGAAAAAGCCGGAAATATGCCGGAAAAACCGGTTTTTTGGCATTTTCTCGAGATTTCATCATTAGTTTTTTCTGATTTTTTGCACAAAGATGCGTATTAGCAATGCCTAAAACATGGATTAGTCCGATTTTTGAGAAAAATTCTATTCCGGCTGAAAATGCCGGAAATATCCCGGAAATCGCCGTTTTTGCAGATTTTCATTGGACTTTTTCCTTATATTTCGTTGTTTTTCACACAAAAACATTATTTGTAGCAATGCCCACCATCAAGCATGGTTTAATTGTCAATAAAAGTGATTTTTGAAGCCGGAACTTTCTAAAAATCGCCGGAACAGCCTATTTTTCTTTTTCGCCGGAAAAACGGTATTTCTTGAATTTCTCGAGCTGTACTTTATATTTTTTCATGAAATTTTGCACACTGATGCAAAATGGCAATACCTAAAATATGACAGAGCCTGATTTTCAATTAACGTACTTTTCCGGCCGAAAATGCCAGAAATATGCTGGAAAAACTGTTTTTTTGGCATTTTCTCGAGATTTCATCAATAGTTTTCTCTGATTTTTTGCACAAAGATGCGTATTAGCAATCGCCAAAACATGGCCGAGTCCGATTTGTGAGAAAAATTCATTTCCGGCCGAAAATGCCGGAAATATGCCGGAAATCGCCGTTTTTGCAGATTTTCATTTGACTTTTTCCTTATATTTCGTTGTTTTTTCACACAAAAACATTATTTGTAGCAATGCCCACCATCAAGCATGGTTTAATTGCCAATAAAAGTGATTTTTGAAGCCGGAACTTTCTAAAAATCGCCGGAACAGCCTATTTTCGCCGGAAAAACGGTATTTCTTGAATTTCTCGAGCTGTACTTTATAAATTTTCATGAAATTTTGCACACTGATGCAAAATGACAATACCTAAAATGTGACGGAGCCCGATTTTCGAAAAATATCTTTTCCCGGCCGAAAATGCCAGAAATATGCCGGAAAACCGTTTTTTTTTACATTTTCTCGAATTTTCATCTTTAGCTTTTTCTGATTTTTTGCAGAAAGATGCGTATTTGCAATGCTCAAAACATGGCCGAGTTCGATTTTTGAGAAAAATTTTTTTCCGGTTGAAAATGCCGGAAATCGCCGTCTTTGCAGATTTTCATTATATGTTTTCCTTGTATTTCTATGTTCTTCACACAAAAACATTATTGATAACAATGCTCACCATCAAGCATGATTCAATTGTCAATAAAACTGATTTTTGCGACCAGAACTTTCTATTAATTTTTCCCTACAACCCTTCCTTCTCCCCCCATCAACAATCAATGATGAATTTATTGCGTTATGCATTTTCGCTAAACGATATATTTTCTGACTGATTTTTTTCTCCTCGCATTGCTATCTAAAGTCTGTCCAGATATAATTGGCAGTGGAAACAAGAATGCCTGTAACTTTTGATAGTCAAATATAATTATGGAAATTTTTTTTGCTTGTTTTAGAGAGTCAAAGGTGCTGTATTTGAATGTATTTTTGGTTGAAAAATTCGCGATTTTTAGCGGTTAAATTTGCGATTGCAAAAATTGAGCTTTTTTTCTACTTATGCTATAACGTTCATTTTTACACCAGTGGTAGTTCAACCTTAGGTTAAGAAGTTTGTTAAATTTCAAGGCAAACAAAAAAGTCCTTCAGAAGATGTGGGACCCGAAATACCCCTTGGTAGCACTTTTCTGTGAAATATCAAATTTCCAACTTATTACTAAAAACGGGGGTTATGTTATCTTTTTTGAACAGTGCAATTAAAAGTTGGAAAATGTTAAGTGTTGGTGCATTGGTATTATTGCTATTGGTATCATTTATTATTTCGAAACGAAGTGAAATCACAGTATAATTGTTAATTTCGCTTAGCGAAAGTATTACGATAGCCTTTCTGCGGCGGCGGTGTCATCGGAAAAAAAATTAGAAAACGAAAGTGCTTGATACGGTGGACGAACTCACTAAATTTAATTTACAAATTACACGCTCGTATAACCACGGACGATTTTCGCGGGTTTTCTTTGGATTACGTCATATATCTTTGTGTCTTTAGCTCCACAGTTTTGATTTTTTCTTTATTTTCTTATAAGCATATACTTTATAAGAATCAAATCAATAACTCTTGATAGACTATAATATACCTTTCGGTAATTAGTTCCTACGAAGTAAACAAGGGATGGCGCACAATATGAGCTTACTTATTTTTCTTATAAGCATATACTTTATAAGAATCAAATCAATAACTGTTAATAGACGGTGATATTGATACTTTTACCTTTAGACTATCAATAAACTAACTAAATAATAGCTGTGGAGGAGCTTGGAATTATACAAGTGAAATTGTACATTGTTTGTTTTATGGTTTCATTGTTGGAGTTATTTATATTGAAGTCGTGTTATATTGTTTTATGGTTAAACGTTACTCGTGTTGTGGAGTTAATAATCGTTAATTGTTTTATTGGAGAAATATTGCTTATTGTTTTGTTGGAGATATTGTTTTATGGTTACCAACAACAAGGTAACTTACTTCAATTTTCATGGTAGCAGAGAAAAATGGCAACATCAGCGTCATATAATAAAGCTCCTCCTCTGCTATCCCAAAGTAAGAACTATGAGGATTGGAAGAAATTAATTGGAATTTGGACGGAGCTTACAACATTAGACAAAAAGAAGCAAGGACCGTCCCTTGTACTCACTCTTGACGGGAAATCACAAGAAGCTGCATTGGAACTTTCGAGAGAGCAGATATCTTCTGAAAATGGAGTTCAAAACATCATCAATAGGCTTGATAAGATCTATGCAAAGGATAAGTTGACAGAAAAGTTTGATGCCATTGAGAAATTTGAGACTTATAGACGAACAAAAGAGAAGAAGATACGAGATTTTCTAACAGAATTTGACAAAAGATATTATAAGATAAAGAACTATATTAACTACCCAGATGATCTGCTAGCATATCGGCTTCTGAAAGCTGCCAATCTCGACAATTCTCATGAAAGACTCATAAAAGCAACAATAACGGATTTAGTTTACGAAGATGTGAGACAAAAGCTAATAAAAGTTTTTGCAGAAGAGTCTATCGAAGGAGATTTAGAAAGCAGTATGTCTTCTGTAAAAATCAAGTCAGAGCCTGCCTTTTATACAAATGAGGCCCACCCAGACGATTACCAACCAACATCATCAGATCAGATGAAGAAGGTGTGTATTATGTTAAAGTGTAAACGTAATTACAACCAAAGATTTTCCTCATCAAAATTCAATAAAAAAGGAAATAATTGGCGCCAGGAGAAACCTGCTGTTCGAACTAAGGCAGATTATTCGAGAAAACCTGGCAAAAATCCACTTGACAAGAATGGCCGTGTTTCTAGATGTGTGATATGTGAAAGCGTATACCATTGGCAACAAGACTGCCCAGAGAAACAAAATGATACGTACATGGTACATGAAATCGTCCTTCATAATGAAAGCAACAAACCAGGTCAACTTAAACATCTAGTATCAGAAACTTGGAATTGTGGCTTGCTCGATTGTGGTGCCAGTAAGACGGTTTGTGGAGATGTTTGGCTTGAACAATATGTCAACTCTTTATCTGATGAAGAAAAGAGAGAGGTAAAGCATCATCACAGTAAAAGCCTATATCGCTTCGGAGACGGAGAACAAGTCCAGGCTTGTGGAAGAGTCTCAATCCCTGCTATTATCGGCAACACAAAGGTCAAGATAAACACAGACGTCATACCAAAGGACTTACCCTTGTTACTATCAAAATCATTCATGAAAAGAGCTGACATGATCCTGGATTTTCAGAATGACAGTGCAAATGCATTGGGGGAAACTGTTCACCTAGCAACAACTTCAAGTGGACATTATACCATTCCTCTGACCAAACCACGTCAAATAATTGCTTCAATAGACAAGCCTTTTGAATGCAATTTTGTTTTCATTTCGAAAGAGGACAAAAACATGTCCTCAATTGCTGAAAAACTTCACCGGCAGTTTGCTCACCCATCTCTCAACCAAATCTTGTCTCTTATCAATAAAGCAGGGGCACCATGGAGTAACAACAAGGAGTTGATATCAGAAATCAAAAGAGTAGACAAGGAATGTACAACATGCCAAATCTACAGAAGATCACCACCTCGTCCTGTTGTTGGATTACCCATGGCATCAAAATTTCTTGAAACAGTTGCCATGGACTTGAAATTCTACGATAAGAAAATAATTCTCCATCTTATCGATATGTGTACTCGCTTGTCAGCTGCAACGACTATAAAGGATAAAAATCCGACCACAGTCATTGAGGCAATACTAAAAACGTGGATATCCGTCTATGGCTCATGTGAGAAGTTCCTCGTGGATAATGGAGGTGAGTTTGCAAATGAGGAATTAATCAATCTAGCAGAACAGTTTGGAATCACGATAAAGACTACTGCGGCTGAATCTCCCTGGTCAAATGGCATTGTAGAAAGACATAATCAAACACTTTCCAACATGCTTGATAAAGTACTAAACGATACAAAGTGCAGCATTAACACTGCCCTTTATTGGTGTGTAAATGCAAAGAATTCACTGCATAACGCACATGGATTTACCCCATACCAATTATCCATTGGAACGAATCCACAGTTGCCTTCACTAATAGATGATAAACCACCAGCTTTATCAGGGAAACCAGCGACACAAATGATGAAAGAAAATCTTGAAGTACTTCACAAAGCAAGAGAAGCCTTTATTGCAAGCGAACACTCAGAGAGAATACGTCGCGCTTTAGCCCACAACATTAGGACTTCAGGAGAAATCAAGTACCTTACAGGAGATCGTGTATACTACAAGAGAAATGATAGCAACGAATGGAAGGGTCCTGGAACTGTGCTTGGTCAGGACGGTCAGCAAATTCTAGTCAAACATGGGAGTTACTATGTTTGTGTTCATCCTTGTCGTGCTAAATTGGTACATGAAAACGACAAACCTATTCATTCAGAGGAGAAAACGGAAACAGAAACGGAAACGACGACCAGTACCACTGAAGAAAGACTCCCAAGATTAAACATTCCAAACGTGAGCCATCAATCATCAGAAGAATCAGAATCAGACGTAGAAGATTCTCTAACACCCATCAGTAATGATCCACCAACTGCACCTACCCAGCAATTACAAACTCAATCCACTTCAGTTGAGACACACAACCCTCCTCAAAAGGAACAACTTAAACTGAAACCGAATCTTTGTCTCAAGTATAAAGACAACGATGGAGAGTGGCAAAAGGCCCGAATCCTTTCAAGGGCAGGAAAAGTTGGAGGAAAGCATGAAGGCTGGTTTAATGTAGAGACAGAAACTGGGATGAAGAGATCAATAAACTTTGCAAAGATCAAAGACATTGAAATTGATGAAAGTCCCGAAGAAGTTACTCTGATTGCCAACAATGATGAAATAGTCAGAGCAAAATCAAAGGAGCTGCAATCATGGATTGACAACTCAGTATACACTGAAGTACCTGATCAAGGTCAGAAAACCATCAGCCTGAGATGGGTGGTAACACCAAAATTAATTGATGGACAACCTTCAGTCAAGGCAAGGCTTGTGGCCCGTGGATTCGAAGAAATACAAAACTTCAAGACAGATAGTCCTACCTGTTCAAAGGAAGGATTACGATTAGCATTGACGATTATTGCATCAAACAATTGGACACTCAACTCCCTAGATGTCAAAACTGCCTTCCTTCAAGGGAAGGAAATTGATCGAGAAGTGTTTGTTCAACCACCAAAGGAAGCCAACACCAAGTACCTTTGGAGACTTTCCAAAACCGTATACGGCCTTGCTGACGCAAGCCGTAGCTGGTATTTAAAATTAAGAAGTGAGCTTATCAAACTTGGTGGAAAGCCCATCGATTTAGATCAAGGGATTTTCATCTGGTCATCTAATGCATCATTAATTGGAATATTAGTGTGCTTGTGTTGATGATGTGATTTGGGCAGGAAGCACTACCTTCACAAATACTATATCAAAGCTAAAGGGCATCTTCAGGACCAGCAGCGAACACGTGCAACACTTCAAATACATTGGCATTAATCTCAACCAACACGAGGATGGAACTATTACCATCAGTCAAAATGATTACGTCACAGAATTGGAACCAATCACTCTAGAATCAGAGAGAATGAAGTGCGTAAACGATGATCCAATCAATGAAATTGAAAGGACTAAATTGAGGCAAACACTTGGTAAGCTCAATTGGTTGGCATGTATGTCAAGACCAGAAATCAGCTTCACGGTAAGCGATTTGTCATCAAGAACAAGAACAGCCACAATATCTGACATCAAACTTGTTAACAAGACAATAAAGTTCGTAAAAGCTCACACCTGTCACATGACGGTGCCAAAACTGAATTTGAATAGCTTGAGCATCAAGGTATTCACTGACGCCAGCTTTAACAACATTGAAGGTGGTCAAAGTCAAGGTGGCTACATTGTCTTCTTAACTGATGGCTCAGGAAAATCATCACCGATTTCCTGGAGCTCAAACAAGGTTCGTCGAGTAGTCCGATCAACTCTTGCAGCCGAGACACTAGCTTCTGTAGATGGTGCAGACGCAGCGTTTTTCTTGGCAAAAATGATTAAAGAATTCTTGTCCAAGACACCAGAAGTTGTCTGCCTAACTGATAGCAGATCACTCTTTGAATGTGCCGGTTCAACAAAGGCTGTGACTGACAGACGACTCCGTGTAGAGATAAATGCTCTACGTCAAATGATCAATACTGACGAAATCATCCTGCAATGGATTAGCGGAAGTCATCAACTGGCCAACGTTCTGACAAAGAAAGGCGCATCCCCCTTTTCCCTAATGGAAGTACTTGAATCAGGGGATTCGACATCGGTCGTAATTAATGGTGAACAATAACCACATCACCATTGTTCGTGTTAAAACAAAAACAAAAAACAAAAAAAAAACAACGGGTAGAAGTTATCACGCTATAAGTGTTAGACATTTGATACGATAGACATTTGAGATTGAAGAGCCATCCGAGATTGAAGAGACATTCACTTTCAGGAAACAGCAAACCGTGAGACTGTGGCCTGATATTTTGTGAATGTAATTGACATGGTTCAAGAATTACTATCGGTTCAAGGACAATCAAAGAAAAGAAGAAAAGAAAGCAGATTGATACTTTTACCTTTAGACTATCAATAAACTAACTAAATAATAGCTGTGGAGGAGCTTGGAATTATACAAGTGAAATTGTACATTGTTTGTTTTATGGTTTCATTGTTGGAGTTATTTATATTGAAGTCGTGTTATATTGTTTTATGGTTAAACGTTACTCGTGTTGTGGAGTTAATAATCGTTAATTGTTTTATTGGAGAAATATTGCTTATTGTTTTGTTGGAGATATTGTTTTATGGTTACCAACAACAAGGTAACTTACTTCGATTTTCAGATATACCTTTCGGTAATTAGTTCTTACAAAGTAAACAAAGGATGGCGCACAATATGAGCATATTTATTTTTCTTATAAGCATATACTTTATAAGAATCAAATCAATAACTCTTGATAGACGGTGATATACATTTCGGTAATTAGTTCTTACAAAGTAAACAAAGTATGGCGCACATTATGAGCATATTCATTTTTCTTATAAGCATTTACTTTATAAGAATCAAATCAGTAACTCTTGATAGACGGTGATATAGCTTTCGGTAATTAGTTCTTACAAAGTAAACAAGGGATGGCGCACAATATGAGCTTACTTATTTTTCTTATAAGCATATACTTTATAAGAATCAAATCAATAGCTCTTGATAGACGGTGATATACCTTTCGGTAACTAGTTCTTACAAAGTAAACAAGGGATGGCGCACAATATGAGCATATTTATTTTTCTTATAAGCATTTACTTTATAAGAATCAAATCAATAACTCTTTATAGACGGTAATATACCTTTCGGTAATTAGTTCTTACAAAGTAAACAAGGGATGGCGCACAATATGAGCTTACTTATTTTTCTTATAAGCATATACTTTATAAGAATCAAATCAATAACTCTTGTTAGACGGTGATATACTTTTCGGTAATTAGTTCTTATAAAGTATACAAGGGACGGTGCATAATATGAGATTATTTATTTTTCTTATAAGCATTTACTTTATAAGAATCAAATCAATAACTTTTGATAGACGGTGATATTACCTTTGTTTATTAGTTCTTAAAAATTAAACAACAGTTGTTCTTCAATTGGTCTCTTTTTTTTAGCGATTTTAAGCCTCGTTGTTATTTAAAAAATTGTTTCATCAAGGCTCGATGTAAAGTAGATTTCAAATTGGCTTCAATCTCTACTTCTTGTTTTTCCTATGTAGTTTAAATTCTAGGCGAAATTTTCGACTTTAAGTCGTCTTGTTTTTATTGAAAAGATAAGCATGAACTTATATTGCCTTTTTTTTATTTTTAAGTCTAAAGAACTTTGCTAATTCCCAAAACACTAAACACAGTTTGGCTATAAGGTCATTAAAGAGATCGTAAAATGTGTTATGATCGAAAAACTGTTTTATCAATCATATCACTACCCCCGTTTTAAGTAATAAGTTGGAGATTTGATCTTTCACAGAAAAGTGCTACCAAGGGGTATTTCGGGTCCCATATCTTCAGAAGGACTTTTCTGTCTGCCTTGAAATTTAACAAACTTCTTAACCTAAGGTTGAACTACCACTGGTGTAAAAATGATCGTTATAGCATAAGTAGAAAAAAAGCTCAATTTTTGCAATCGCAAATTTAATCGCTTAAAATCGCGAATTTTTCAACCAAAAATACATTCAAATATAGCGCTTTTGATTCTCTAAAACAGGCAAAAAAAAATTCCATAATTATATTTGACTATCAAAACTTACAGGCATTCTTGTTTCCACTGCCAATTATATCTGGACAGACTTTAACTTTCATCATCAGGTAGGTCCATTCAGCATCTAGCTTGTTTCATTTTACTTGGCCGGGATTGAGAAACTTGGTCCAGGATATATAAAGGTCAGTGTACGCTCCACGGGAGCATAAATTTGATAAAATTATTGTGTCTAATCTGCTTTGTCAGCATAATATGCGTTCCTGCTTTCTTTCATAAAAAACGATGTAAGTAAGTAAGTCTATCCATCGGGTGACTGTCGGCGGAGCAGGGAGAGAGGGAGAGCGCCACACCTACTCCACAGCTCACAATAGCTTGGATGCTCGAATCAGATCAGCCAATATAAGCTACTCATTCAATGAGTTGGCAGTGACTGGGGATCGAACCCACAATCTTTGTATTATAAGCCGAATGCTCTACCGACTGAGCCACCCGGTCACTAAAAACAATCTACCTGAGTGTAAATGTCCCAACTTTTCTTCGTTCAGTATTGACCTTGAAATACGCGACAACAATGGGCACGTTCCTTTATGGATGGCTATTCTTGCCAGCGGAAACAAAATCGAAGAAGAAGCCTCTGAGAAAACAGGATTCGCTTCAAGGCTAGTCGACCGTGGAAGTAGCGCTGATGCAATCAATCACTTAACAGGTGAATTCCCTTTTTATTAGCCCCTTTCTACACATCGGTTTTTATTGCTATCGAGAGGTGTTAAGTTGATTTAAATCCTGTTCCAAAAATATTGATAGTCCGCACATTGTAAAACATTACCGAGTTTATGTATCGGAGGATATCTAGGGCGACGGTAAGTGAAATCCTTACAAAACAAAGTCGATAGTTTATGTACGGCTCTATATCGCCTTGACTCACCTAAACAGACGACGGTATTTTGGTGTTTTTACCGTCATCGAGCAAAGTGGACGGCGATTTCGGCCCCATGTCAACTTTGCTTTATGCCGTCTCCTTCTATTTTTCTCGAATACATAAACTCGCTATTGCTCTTGAAGGAGAGAAGATGTAATTAAAAGTAATGCCGCCTTGAAAAGATCATCTTAAGCGGAAAATTTTGAACCTTCCAAACCTTTCAAACGTTTTGAAAATGAAGATGAAAAATGAATATGAAAAAACGAAGATTTTTTCTCCACCAAAAATTTTGAATTTACACTTTTCTGAAATCTTTAGCATCAAGAACCATTTTCATGTCTTTGGTAAGACTCGACCGAGGATTGAACCCAGGACGCTCACCGTAGCCTTTATGTTACGACTGTCATCAATAAACAAAAATAACCACCAAATCATCTTTCATCTTTCATGTTTTAGGGGATTCCTTGCTCCATCAAGCAGCAAATCATCTTTCTATATCTTTCATGTTTTAGATGATTCCTTGCTCCATCAAGCAGCAAATCATCTTTCTACATCTTTCATGTTTTAGGTGATTCCTTGCTCCATCAAGCAGCAGCGTCAAACAACCAATCAGCTGGCTTGTTTTTGATCGAACACGGTGCTTCAGTAAATCACGTCAATAAAGCAGGGGAATCACCTCTTCATTCGGCCGCTAGAAATGGTCTTGTTGAACTGGTCGATAAACTTCTCAAAAGGTACATAGAATTTGACCTTATGGCGGACATGATTATGAAGAGATGTTTTTGCTTCTGTTTGTAGATTTTATAACTCGTCTATCAAATAGCTATCGATTGAAATCGTTAGGCTTACGACATTCTAGAAAGGCTATCCCAGATAAAGAATTTTACCCAATGTCGAGGGAGCCAACAAGGTCTTCAAAAAACCTAGGAAATCTAGCGGGTTAGTGAAAAGGGATCCAACAGGTTTTTTGAAATTAACTAAAAGACCAGGGGAGTAACCTGAAATAGAGACGAAAATTCAATGGGGCTCCTCAGAAATTTCCCAAAAATCCAGGATGAATATGTAAGTCTGAATAATATGAAATACCCAGTGAATATAACCTTCCTGAAATGATCTCGACGTTTTGGGTGAATTGTTTTTTCTGAAATACTCCAATATTTTATATTTCATCCCTTTGCCAAATTAAATAACTTTCCTCTTGATTATAATTTCAATCAATGTCTGTTTGAAACAATTTGCTGTCACTTTTATCAGCTGCAACTTTGTGTCCAAAGTTAGAATGGCTGTACTATAAACCTTACCCATCTTATCTTGCAGCGGTTGTAATCCTAATATTCAGACCATTGAAAGTGAAGTCCTCAAAACACAATCGTCCGCTCGCAAAATGGAATTCCAAGAGAAATGCAAAGAGGCGCGTCACAGGATTATTATGCTCGAAAAATCGAAAGCTATGAAACGCGTAAAAGAATTACGAGAATTACGCGAGAAAGAAGAATCGGCTAACAACGAAAAAAAGCAACAAAGAACTCAACAACAGACACAACCCGAAACTTCCAATCCATTTGAAGATGAAGGTAACCCGTTTTTGGAAACCGGGGAATCGGGATTGAATCCGTTTGATGAGGATGATGATGGTGTTGATGGTGACGGGGATAACGGGATGAATCCGTTTCTACAGGAAGACGATAGTAAGTTATCTTCTATTCGTGTCTTTGTATTACATTTTGTCTCTTCTGGTTTATATAATACCCGATAGCGCACTTTCGGCAAACTACGCCATTCTATAGAGGTTTCTCATCTCTTGTTAAGTTACGTAACTTCCGCCATTATTGAAGCAAATGTTCGAATATGTGGAGGAGATCCATTACGCAAAGCCCCCTCTTTTGAAAAATAAAAAACCTCTTAGCTTTACAGAATGATGCTTATTTCTCATTGCAGAGAAATGGTAGTCGCCGTTTGATGCGCCGACATGAACGTAAACCCGTAATCTCTTAAACGTTGAAATATTGACGATATGAACGATTTATTGCGATGGGTCAAAGGATTCTAAAAGATAACCTTGACTTATTTTTTTTAATTTCGCAGGTTCTTCGTCTTTCTACAATGACATGCAAGCAGCTTCTTCCGCTGCAATGGCGCTCACTTCAGGCGCTGTTTTCAACTCGACCACATTAACTACACCAGGTATGTGACCAATATTTCCTTTTTTTATAATTCATTCTATAATTCGTAAAAGTTAATTTTGAGCTTATGCATTTCTTCAGGATTCACAGATGGCCATTATCTCTAATAGATCATCTATTCTGCACACGCCACGCTCTGCTCTAAAGGGAGGGATATGGCGAATGTGGGGATCTGACCTGGTTGTTCAGCCAAAACATTCAAAACCGCCTTACCTTTTGTTTGAAAATGAATGCGAAGGTTCTAATGTTTATGATTGACGGTTGTTTTCGGTGCGATTGTTTTTAAAAGCTAAATTTAAATTCATTCCAAATCTGGATGGAAAAGATCAAAGCAGTGCGCCGACCTGGACAGATTTTCATAAAGAGCCGTGACCCTTTAGAGTGAAGACGTGTTATGCGTTGAATAATGAGAAAATGTTTGGAGGTTAAGATAAACGTCAACCGCGATCGAAGACCATGGTCCTAAGGATCGCTACCCTGTCATTCTATTGATCCACTAGAGCCGTTTCGTTGTACTCTGTCCAAGAAGGGCGTAACGTTAAAAAGTCACTAACTAGGCAGTTTTAGGTCACTATATTTCGTCTTAATTCTCCATAAAAGCACTAGCCTATCTCTATCCCAAAACGCGATTTTTTATCACTCTGTTACTACATTTACATCCGTGGTCGTCTGGTACAGGCAATAAAAGCACTTTGTTCTCTTGATTTACAGACGCTAGATCGAATCGTCTTGCCAGTAGTAAAAGCAACCAGAACGCACATATTA
The DNA here is from genome assembly GCF_902728285.1 of Clytia hemisphaerica. Classification (NCBI taxonomy): domain Eukaryota; kingdom Metazoa; phylum Cnidaria; class Hydrozoa; order Leptothecata; family Clytiidae; genus Clytia; species Clytia hemisphaerica. Next base: position 62,562 of record NW_027104466.1, read on the forward strand.
CCACCTTCGACGGCCGTATTGACGTCAAAGCTATCCATTCGCCCTCACAAGTAGATGCTTTCGATTTCGACAACATGTATATCAGCTGTCTGGATATCGAGGATGGCTTACAACCAGGTATATTTTCTCAAAACAATGACAAGCAAAAGAGGAAAAAAATTATTCATTAGCACGGCTACAAAGGAGCTTAGTAGTTAGTTATTAGAAGCAAAAATAACCTTCAACAAATGGGAAATAGTCCGTACCCTCTATGTTGAAGAAGTGTGACGTCCAGGGTGGCCTGGAAATTAAAAAAATCCAGAGGGTGTTATTTTTCGAGTGTAATAATCCCGGGTAGTCAGTATAACGAGGTCGAAAATCCAGGGTGGTTTAAAAAATGAGAAAAAAAATCCAGGGGGTTACTGTTCCCAAAGAAATACCTCCTCGACATACCGAGTACATGCTCATTTTCCTGGTGTATATTAGTTACACGGTCGTCTCGACGTGGGATACGGGATATACATGGATCAGAACCTGTATCTTATAATTATCATGATATTTTTAATCAGGCGTCATCACGGATTGTTGGGGACGCACGGCACTTCACGTTGCGATCACGCACAAGCAGAGAGATACCATCCGGTGTTTCGTAGATCATGCAGGTATGCAATTAGTATTGCTTTATAAATAAATATACCTTATCGGCCAAAACTTAGTCGGCCCTAAGTGACTAAATTTTGGCTTGGTGACTAAAATTAGGGCCGACTGAAAAGTTTATAATTAAGCTTTCCTTATTTTCCAGTATTTTAAGCTTTCTCCTATTTTCCATCTGCTTGTAAATTTAGAAATGGCCCAAATTTTTAGTCGGTCTTAATTATTAGTCGGCCCTTAGTGACTAAATTTTGACGAGGTGACTAAAATTAAGGCCGACTAAGTTTTGGCGGAAAAGGTAGTCGATATTTTGCGTGGATAAATCTAGAACTTTTAAGGTTTATTCTTAAATAAGAGTGATATCGTTTGCTTACTCGTCAATTTTAATTCACAGGTTTTTTCACATTGTATTGACACATATGTGGAGCAAGATTGGTCAGAAAGGGGAAAAATAAACATTTTTTGCTTATATCAGCATAATATAACAATAGGCAGACACTGTCCTGATATGATATGTGTCTGATATCAAACGGGAACACTTATGTAAAAATAAAACCTGTAAGGTAGTATTTTGATTGTTTTCACTGAACTGAACATCGAAGAGGCGGGGCTTCGAACCGGGAATTCCTGGTTTCAGGCGTTGACGCCTTGACCGTTCCGCCAAGAACCTTCCCAAAATCATTCAGCTACATGTTTTTTTATAAGAACATTCAGAATTGTTGAAGGCTTCGAATGTTCTTAACTTTTTGAGCTTTATGCCTAAAAATATTCTTCAGATGTTCTTGATTTCACCATTTATTTGGAATTTCTTTTGCAGGTTACTAAGAAATTGGCTGTTTTAAAGTCAATATTGCCTTAAAATCTTAGCTATTTATTCCTATATAGTTTGTTCTTGTATTAAAAACGTGTACCCTGTAAAAAGAGGCCAGTGGGCTAAGGGGCTGTCGATCAGTTACCCTTCTGATTTTTTAATATTATTATAGTAACAACTATCAGTCACATAGCATAGTCCGGAAAGGGGTCTGACCCCCCCCCCTTCTTGACATCCCCCAAACCTTTAAAAATGCCTATCCCCAAGGGCTTTGGTCAAAAATAGCTAACAAATATTATTTAACGATTCCCTCCTCCTTGCTACCCCCTCTTTTTCATGAAAATTTTTGACCCCCCCCCCCCTTCTTTATTTTTTGGAAGGGTGCATCCTCCCTTAAGAAAGGGTGAGGAGTCCAAACTATGTTAGGACTGTGTGTAGGAACCGCTATTCTAGTGAAATTTCTATTTATTAGGCTAAGATTAGAGTATCACAATAAATTCTTCGGTTTATTCTGTTTCAGAAAATGCATCAAGGGGCGGTTTGAGCGGGCGTCTACCAATAGCTACCGATCTCAATTTACAAGACAGCGAAAGTCAATCGTTGCTATGGTTAGCCTTAGCAACACAACAAGAAGACGTTGCTAAGCAACTGGTTGACGCAGGCGCATACGTCGATCAGGAGGATGATAGAATGGAAACTTTACTTCATCGCTCAATCATGTACAAAGATTCAGACGCTACGCTATTTTTACTACAAAACGGTGCTAATATCAATAAAAGGTAATTCATTTCTACTTTGTATGTTTTGACGGAGGAGGTGACCCATAGATTTATAAAGCCCGAAGGTTTGGATATCTTGCCTTTGCTGAAAAGTTTTTTTGGCCGTAAAAATCGGTTTTTCTTTTTTGGGGAAATTCCCTTATGTCATTTTTAGGGAAAAAGAGCGTTTCTGACGATTGGATCGATATTTTTTTCAGATTTTTTGTACTTTGATGTAATATGGTAATATTTAAAATCTAAAGTAATAATGTAATAATGTAAATAATGTAAATAATTTTTTGGGGCAAATTTGGGCCAAAATGTGCCTAAAAATGGGGTTTTCTGGACTTTGTGTGAAATTGCTTCATTAGTTTTTTCAAATTTTTTGGACAAAGATGAAAGGCAAGTATCTCTAAAACGTAACTCAAGCTGTTTTTTCCGGAAAAAAAATTTTGGCTGTAAAAGTCGGATTTTCTTATTTGGGGAAACTCCCTTTTGTCATATTTAGGAAAAATGAGCATTTCTCGAGATTGGCTTGGTGTTTTTTTCTTATTTTTTGCATAGTGCTATAAAATGGTAATATTTAATTTCTGATGGAGCCTGATTTTCGAAAAAATAATTTTTTGAGCAAATTTGGGCAGAAAAGTGCCTATATTCAAGCTGCTCATTACACTTTCTTACTCTCTTGCTATTTGTCCTATTTTTATCTGATTTTGATCACCAGGTAGGTCCGTTCAGCATGTTGCTTGTTTTGCTTGAAAGAGCTTAAAGCACTCTATCTAGCCCTTCGGGCTTTATAAATCGATGGGGTGACCTAAAGCACAATATAGTTGAAATTGGCCCTAAAAACGCAAAAGTAGCAAATTTACAGTTTACTTTACGTTATTTTTCACGAGTCAGTGATCCTAAACGGTTTTGCGTGATTTATTTTCACGAAAGTGGTAAAAATCACCGGAAACGCGAATTTTAATCCAAGAAAATAGGTCCGATTGAATTAGGTGTGCGGACATTAAAGGGTTATAAAAAAAGCCCTCGAAGGGTAACACCCTGTGTAAATTCGAGCTAAATTCGATTTCAATTTTCAAAAAAAAAATTAAATTTAAAAATATTTAAATTTTTCCAACGGTGAATAAATCGTTGATGACATAAATGGGTGCTAAGAAAAAAGTTGTTTTGAAAAAAAAATTAACTAAGACGCCACAAAGTTAAATGTCTTATTTTACATGGTGCTAGCTGCAGAAATGGTTTGTCTTAAAAAATGTATTTGACCTCCACATTGCCCGATGATGGGAGAAGAATCTCTCGAAACGTAGCCAAACGTAAATCTCGTGATCCAAGCCACGATAAATTTCCAATATGGATATCACTGGGTCGATAAACTCAAACTTATTTAGATTATACTCTACTACAACTTCTCTAAAATTTTGTCTTTTAATTTTAGCTTCATGGTCATATCTTCACCATTGCGTAAACCGCAATTGAAAATTTTCAGGCGTCTTGTTCGCTTATCCTTATTTCAAATTTTGTCCACATTAGTCTTTTAATTTGAATTTATTTCTTTTTTTCTTCCTTATCATTCCATTTCGAATTTTATGGCAACCTTGTCATTATTAGTAACTTCTTTTACTAATTCGTGTGCAAAAGTCTTAGATATCCCCAATGATTTGACTCTATCATCACCAGTTGGTCGTGTGAAATGGTCTTTATATATCCCTTCTGCATCCGTACTCATAAGTGGCCTTTTCGCAACTTCTTTATCGTTGATTAGAAGAGTGAGTTTGAATGATTTCCAAGGCATTGGCCATCTCAACAAATCGTCATACGGTCCTTTTATATTTTGAAAGCGAGCAGTTATATGAGTGTTTTTACCGTAACCATTTAGATAAACACACAAGCCTCCTTTATATCCTTTCTCTGTGAAGAATCCCGGTGAAAGAATTCTGTCATTTGAAATCTTAGCTTTATCAAACTCTGTTTTGAAATTTTCCATCAAAAAAGTGTATGGGCATCGCGGTGTTGTCAAAATTTCAGACATCAATTGATTTTTATTTCGTAAAAAATTTTCTTTCAAGTCCTGAATCTCCTGATCTTTTTCCTTCAATTTTTCTTCGCAATCATTCTTTACTTTTTGGATTTCGTGTTCCATTTTCATGGACAAATGTTTGTACTGTGATTTAGTGTTGTGCTCGTCCAATGACAATCTTGCTCCCTAAAAAGAAATGAAACAGCCTGTAACTCTTTGAAGTTTACAAACTTTGATAAATATGCCAAAAAAAATGGGAAGCGTATAAAGTCCGATAAGATATTCGTACATTAAAATGCACAACTTTAAATCGAAAATTGACAATGCTTCAGTTATTGACAGGCTCACCACACCAATCATCTCAACTGAAGTTGAGAATTACCCTGTGGAATAATTTCTGATCGAAAACTTACTAACCTTGTATGTGCAACCATAATTTTTAAATCCACACCAAATGTTTCTGCATCTAAATATCAAACAAATTTCTGTTATTAAAATGAGTGGAAAATAATAGCTTGGTTTTTAAAAGAAGCTAAGCTTGAAATAGTTTTTTAAGTTAAGGTTCGCCTAAAAAAATGGAACAGGGATTTGGTAAAAATGGCAAATAGAAGAGAAAGTTATCTAAAAATAAAATTTTTCTTTTTTTTATGACATACATTTTTCTGCAAAATATCTTCGCCACATTTCAATTCGCAAGAAACTCTCTCATATCCACAATTCTGCAAATGGTTCTGGAAAGAAATGTTATTAAAATATTGAATAAAAGTCTATCGTGGAAGGGGGGCCTTCTTGTCCAAGGGGGGGGGGGGGGGGGCTAAAACATCAAGAAGCTGCTGCCATTTAATTTCCAGTCAATTAATATGGGAATATATGCAAAAGGTGTTAACAACTGATGATATGATTGTTTGGAGTCTTTGAAATACATTTTTTTTTTTAAGAATCAACTATATAAGAAGATTGTTAAGAACAAATTAAGAACATTTTAAGGTTATGCGGACTCTCAAAGCACCGAGTTTCTTAGGAAAATGGACAGAAATACTCAAAAAAATGGCAAAAATAAAAACATCCCAAGGCTTAAAAAATGTTTTTATAAAAAAACGTTTACAGTATACTAAAGGTTTGCTAGATTTATTTTTTACCTCTTCTTCTCTGATCTCGTTCTGCCAATCACATCCTTCTTCGTGATTTTGACAACGAATTTGTAAATTCAAAATCTCTCGCTTCTTGCCAATATCTGGAAAAATCTAAAAAGAATAAATGTCCCAGTATTTCACTTGATTTCAACTCAATTTTCACAGATGATGGCCTTTCAATTTTCGCGAAACTAGATTTCCGCTAGGAATTTATTTTGGCTAATTCGTCAAAATTTTCTTGAGCCATTTCATTCAAAAACATTTCCTGTGATTTTTTTTGCCAACTAAAGATCAGGTTGTCTTCTCCGCTGGTAGTTTGTCTTGAATTAGTCTAACTTTTCGAGTTTATTTAGCAGGAAACTTTTGGCATTAAAATATATTCATCATGTTATACAAACACCAAGAAACAATTGCAAAAATTATTTTGAAACTTGACCTCAAAAAGGCTTCTAAGATATACCTGAATAGTTTTCCAGTCCATTGGGCATTTTGCTGGACTAGAAAAAAGAAGAAAAAAACTCCTATTAAAATTGACCTCCTCAATACAAAGTTTTATCTGTCAGTCTCATGTTATTTATAACTTCATTGGGGCTTTGGTTTGATACTTGGAGGCATAAGAGCTAACCCCTTCATAAAGCGGTTCGACTTTTAACGATACAACCTTCGGTGTTTTATTTATCAACAACAAGTATCTTATCGTTAAAAAATTTCGTCACTTGTCGGAAATTTCGTCAGTTGTTATTGACGGATATTTTGCCGACGATTTTTTAAACCTATACATTGAGTAACATCGGTTTTCAGAGGAATTGAGGATAAGAACAATCAAAACTTTGAACGCTTATTTTTATGCTTAGAATCATTTTTAGAAATAATTTTTCGACATCAATCGATCATTCGTTTAAAAAAGTCATCGGTATTAAAATTCGTCACAAAGCGATTTTTGTGTCACTTTTTACCGACGAATCTTCTACCGATAAAGTTTATTGTAAAAGACTCACTTGGTTTGATGAAATTGACTGATACAGTTTTTGCAAAAACGATGACCGCAGTCTACTGCTTGAACAGGATCCCTCAAAATCAAATGACAAATTGCGCATGTGATGTCATCCTTATCGATTCCTCCAGCAAACTCCTTTTGATCAGAATTAAGTACAGATGTTTTTTTCTCCTCCCCAACGAAAGTAACATTGTAACCAAATTGTTTGGGGTTAAAACTTGCCATTTTGTTTTAATTTTTATATCTCTCTACATACATGTTTCTTTCAATCTTTAAAACAAATTTTCTCCCTCTCGACGTCTTTACTTTCTTATGCATTACATTCTCATAAAACTCTCAGATCACTTCTATTTAAACAAACATTCTCCTATTACATATAGCATCATTTTTGGACCTACCACGGAGGTCCTTTAATTCAACCTGTGTACAATGATGTAAAATGGCAATGTTTAAAATCTGATGGAGCTTGATTTTCGAAAGAATAATTTGGGTCAAAAATGCCTTAAAATGAGGTTTTTAGAGGAGGTCCTATAAGTTAATCTTCGTTCGTTCGTTCGTTCGTTCGTTCGTTCGTTCGTTCGTTCGTTCGTTCGTTCGTTCGTTCGTTCGTTCGTTCGTTCGTTCGTTCGTTCGTTCGTTCGTTCGTTCGGGCCAAAAACGGCTGAAAAACGGGTTTTTTGGACTTTGTGAAAAATTGGATCATTATCAAAGATGGATCAAGCAGATTTTCGCAAAAAAAATTTGTTGGCTCAAAAAACGCATGTTATCTATAAGAATCACTATTAATAAGCATGCAATGTTCTTAGCCAAATTACTCAATTTTTTTATGAGATAGATGTTTTTTGCTTAATTTTGAAGAATAATTGTGTTTAGACATGAAATTTTGGTTGCTAGACGAGTTTTTATAGAAAATCTGGCCAAATTCGATATTTTTTATAAGCACATTATCACTTACTTACGTTATTAACTTCTCTCGAGATTGGCTCTTTCATTTTGGGCCTATTGTAAGCATAGATCAATGTTCTTAACTAAATTATTTATTATTTTGTTCTGTTTATCATTTCAATAACACCGATCGTGTTTATATTGATTATTGTCAGCTTGATAACCAGGTAGGTCTATCATAAGTATCACTTGTCTTGCCTTTGTGTGAAATTGCTTCATTAGTTTTTTCTGATTTTTTTACACAGTTATGCAAACTGTTAATCCTTGAAATGTGAGACTTCAAGATTTTCAAAAGAAAATCTTTTTAAGCAAATTTGGGCCAAATTCAGGATTTGTGGAAGTTGCTTCATTCAATTTTATCTTTAATGAGATAGAGTTATCTTTACAGGAAAGAAAGGATTTTTTTTGTTTATACCCAAAAATCTTTGGCGCTCCTTTGCTCTAAGACATCGGAAAGCCAACGTGAAACTATGTTTTCAAGCTTACCTATCTCTATGCTCTTTTCTTTCTTGTTCGAACATTTTCATTTTCACTCAGCATGTTTCCGACTAGCTATATCTTGTAGGCCCATTCAGCACGTTGCTTGTTACTTTGGCTTTAATCTCTACATACCATTCGTGGAATTCGTGGAATTTAGATTCAAGTGAGATGTGATCTCCAAGGTTACGCACTAAAGTAAATATTGTGATTTTAAGTGTTGTGTATCAGAATTCGCTTAGCAAATTTTTGTTTTTGTTTTAACCCTTTTTATTTAATATTTAACTTTTGTCAACAGAATTTCTAGGCTCTTGTGTATCGGATGTGGTTTATGAGGTCGATTCGCATTCCTTGTAACAAAGCAAATCAGAGGGGACGCTGGCAGCCTATACTACCCCCATACTACCCTTGTCTAATACGAACTAAAGTCTATTCACGATAAGTGTGCACTCTTTTTTCATTTACCTATAACTTTTGAAGGAATTCTTCAATCTTTATAAATTTGGTATCATTGTAAAGATATTAGTGAGTGGAACAATTTGAAATAAAAAAAACTTTAAAAAGATTATAAAAATGAAGATGAAAATGAAGAAGAAAAAAATGAAGATCTTGTAGAAGAGTGCTATAACCTTCATTTTCACTGAAGTGAATTCTTAATCTTCGAACGTCATCACTGTGAAAAAAATTCTCAAAAATAATCATTCAGTCAAAAGATATGAAACAAAGTTATAAGCTGATTGACGTCTAAAAACGCTGTTTTCTGCAGTTTTTTGCAGTTTTTTGGGGTCAATCACTTATTAACTTTGTATCATAACTTTATATTGAATAAATATTTTAATGAAATTTCTTCACAGTGATGATCTCCTAAGATCAAAAAATCTTCCCAGTGAAAATGAAAGTTATAGCACTTTTCTACAAGATCTTCATTTTTTTCTTCTTCATTTTCATCTTCATTTTTATAATCTTTTTAAAGTTTTTTTTATTTCAAATTGTTCCACTCACTAATATCTTTCCAATGATACCAAATTTATAAAGATTGAAGAATTCCTTCAAAAGTTATAGGTAAATGAAAAAAGAGTGCACACTTATCGTGAATAGACTTTAATGTAATAGCAACGAACCGATAACTTACATATTTTTTTATAACAAAACATTCTATAAGAATATTCATGATGAATCTGGCCGAAAATTTAAGAATATTCCATGAATATCATCATCGTGAAATTCGGCAACAGCTAACCTAAGAATGCCATTTTGGGCCGATTTTAACTATAGATTGCTAACTATGCCAAATAAGTCGTTCAAAAAAATGCCATTTTATGCTTTAGGTATATATCACATGTTAAATTAGTATTGGGTTTGGATCATAACCTAAGAATACTGTAAGAATTTTAGGATGATTTTCCTAAAAAGTTAAAAGAATATTCATGACGAAATGGAAAAACACCATTCTTATAAAAAAAGTGTGTCGTTGAGAGAGCAACGCGAGGTCAATCCTCACTTGGTTCATTGTTGACTCCACAGATATCGTACACGTTTTTTTTTTAAGAAACACACTTTTAAGAAACATGAGGCTCAAAATGTCTAAAAAAGAAACATCTAAGAAACATGCTAAGGCTGAGAATGAGAAAATAACAATTTTTAATTCGTTTTTTTTAAGAACCTTCCAACAACGGATTAGAATAGGTGGATTAACTTCTCTCGTTGCTCCCAAGAGAGATCCATTGTCTTCTCATTGTTACAAGAAAAATCTGTAAATGACTCTGCGCACTCCTCGTTTAGTTTTTTCATTGTTTTTATAAGAACAATTTTCCAATTTATACAGTTTCGAAAACGAATTTGTCCTATGATTCGATCAATTTTGATGATTTTGCAAATATTTTAAATCCTGCACTTAAGTTTTAGCATCAACAAACGCTAGACCAGTTTTAATGTAAATTTTTAATCTTTTGTCAATGGCAATCTTCAGATAAGTGAAAATTAACGTATGGTCTATAACTAAGAAACTATCGATGGGTCACGAATGGGTTGCATACTGGTGAAAGAAGACTGTATTTAGAATTAGGAAAATAAATTTCAAATTATTTGGCTAATTTCTGCATTGGATAGAAAGGGCTAAAAAAGTGCATTTTCTTATTTAAAATGTACCACGTGATACGTAATGACCAATGAAAATGTTGAAAGTAATGATTTTTTACAACTTTTTTACAACTTATCAAGTTTTAATTGCTAGCAAACTCGTAAAAAAGTTTGATAACCTAACGAGGAGTGTTTTCTATGAGTTCTTAATCCACCTATTCTAATCCGTTGCTTCCAATTAAGGCAAAGTTCCAGAAAAATACTTACATAACAGTTAGAAACACCTGAGAAAGTCAGAAAATCAATATAGAAGATAGAAAAGTACCACAGATTAGTCTATTGTATTATCGACATGCGTCCTTTAAGCTTGACAAAGTTGTAAGAAACATGTAAGAAACATTTAAGGCTCAAAAGGCCGATTTCTTAAGAAACATTGAGGCTGCTTGGTAAAACTAGTTTCTTAAAAAAAAACGTGTATTCTTTTACACACTTACTAGGTAGGAGGTACTAACTTACCAATTAGATAGATGTACTGCTCACAGATTTCCTGTGGAGGTGTGTCCAGTTTTGAAGTCGATTAGTCCCCCATGCTGTTTTCCTTTTTCTGAAAATTCTTGCTCCACATCCGTGTCGATCCAATGTGAAAGAACTTGTGAGTTAAAATTGATGAGTAACCAAAAGATATCACTCTTATTTGAAAACAAAGCTTTTAACGCATGTATTAATTTTCACAAATTGTGTCCCCTTGGAAAAATAATTTAGAGTTATTTAACTTTTAGGAAAAGATAATTTAGAACTCTATAAATTTTAAGAAATGATTTTCATTCTTTGATAGCAAGTAGTTGATCCCAATGTGGACTTTGTAACCATATTTCCATAAAAACGGGTCAAGCTCTTGTGGTCCTCAACAATAGATCGAAAAGATATGGATTTAAAATATTTCATCTTGTGAATAGATGAGAGTTCTTTGACTCTCTACTGTTTTTTAAGCTTCTTCGTTTTACTTTCTCGTAGAATAATTGTATGAGTTGCGCATCAAATTTAACTGTTTTTCAATTTCAATATTTTCTCCTTCAAATTTTTTGCACTAATTTCTTCTTAGGAACCGTGAAAATCTTTCACCATTACAAATGGCTATCCAACTACATTTAATTCCTATCGTTGACGCGCTATGCATGATGGGGGCTGACGTCAACAGTTCGGACGAGCATGGAAACACTGCTCTATTGATCGCCCTCAAAAGCCATCAAACAGATACGGCTTCTACACTGGTAGGTAATTTCCACTTGAGGGATTAAATAGCGTACCTCACTAAAAACTGGGATTTTTCATTCCGTTTCTTAGCGAGCTTCCCTTTGAAGATTTTTGAAAAATAGAAGCCTTTCAAGTGTTCTGACGCAAATTCGATTTTTTCGCTACTGCAGGAGCTTCAAAAGTTTAAAGTGACGTCAAAAAACCGAATGTTTGGAGTCCGAAAACCTGGGCTGCAAACATTCGAAAAAGTCGCAAAGTGGAATAGACGTTCTGCGTAGAAAAAATCCGTGACGTCTAGGGATTGAACAAACTTGTAACTTCCTTCCAAAGTCTTTGATACCGTGAGGTGAAACTTATTTTCATTTAGTAGAGTTTCAGGCAGATTTGTAAAACGTTTTAATAATAATGACTTGCTAAATAGGGTGATTCGACAACGTGTTACTTCACCCTTCATCATCCTTTACTCTTCACTTCAAAGTGCTCGAACCCAGCTGGCACACAACTTTTTTTCAACGTTTATCTAACGTTATGTGAACATTAGATATTGTTTGCCAACTGGAAGGATGCTGTTTTTTTCATTTCTCGAAGACTTTTGGCGAATTTTCTATTTGATATCGATTTTCTGTATAAAATGCGAAATTTCTATACGCTTGATTGCAGGTCAAACACGGTGCAGACACTACAGCGTGGAATACAGGTGTGAATGGATGCTCTTGGACACTCTTACATCGTGCCATCTTTGAAAGTGACGAAGACACAGCCTGTTTCTTGATCAGAAACAAATGTGATGTTAACAGGTAAGTCTCACTGCTTTAGTTTTGAGTAGGGTTTTTTGCTTTCCAACTTCTGAAGGCTTTTTTTATACAATCAGCTCAAATAAATCTCTCTTGGCCGAGGACTGAGGACCTTTTGCTACCCTCTACTTATGGGAAAATAAGAATTTCAATAATGCTTTGTATTCAAAGGGATTGCCACGTCCGTTAGACATAGCCAGCTGACTGATTCTCTACCTTCGGGCTTTTGGTTTTATAGTGAGAAAAAGCCCTTAAGTTAAAAACTGTTACTTAAATGTAATGTAGGTGGACACGAGTGTATAGGCGGTTTTAGACCATGTCGAACTTATCAAAAGGAAGAATAATTGTAATTTCTTTGTCTTTAACGAGTGTTTCACTCCTTCGCATGTCTCCGACGTGCTTGTTTTATCTTAATTCCGCCAGTGGATTGCACTCGTATTTCATTTTGTTTGTTTTCAGTGCTCGTAAGCCAGGCGCTGATGGTCAGGGCGGTACAGAGGCCTGGGACGGGTTAACGCCCCTCCACTTGTCATGTGGCAGCGGTCAAGATCAAATTGTACAATGTCTTATCGAACACAATGCTGACATCAATGCCCAGGTTAGATCAAATGCTTTTTGTTCATGGCGTTTTAGATCTAAGGTCTAGCAAACGTGAATTGACGTCAAAATCCGAGGGGCCTATTTTTGAAGTCGCTACATTGACGTCACTCTTTAAAAACAAAAACGTTCAGGTGAGGTGTTTCTTATTAGGTTCATCCTTGAAAATTTACCATTTTAGTTTGATACAATATCCCCTGTCTGATTCATGATATGCACCATTGCAATGTCTTCTGACATTACATCATGGACCCAATAGCTGATTGGTTGTAAATGACGTAAAATCAGTTAATACGTCACTTTCAACTAATTAGCTGTTGGTTCCGTGGAAGACATTGCAATGGTGCATATCATGAATAGTTCCTGTTTGTCGCATACCCTCACCAAAACAAAAGCAGAATTCCATTTTCTCTCTCTTCTCTTTACGCAACAATGTAGGACCTTCAAAAATATGCCCCTCGGATTCTGACGTCAATTCACGCCATGTTCTTGTTTTTTAAAGGCCGGTCGCCACTTGCGCGCGCTTCGATCGCACTTTTTCGAGCAAAGCTTCCACGTTATTGGTCAAAAGAAAAATGAAGCAACTCCATTGGCGCGATCTGACGTAAAGGTGCAATCGCAGCGCGCGCAAGTGGAGACCGGCCTTAAGTAGACTAATTTTTATCTATATACCTTCAAATCAACTTGCTTTTTAAAATCGTTGGATAGAACCTAGTATTCTAGAGAAAGATTCTTAAGAACAGAGAGGAAGTCGAACCACTTTTCAGATCAACATTATTAGTTTGAAATACAGAAAGACTCGAATAATAGAGGTTCGAATTAGAGAGAGAGTATAACTGTACGTTACATTTGAAGCTAACACTCGGAAAAATTCATCAATTTAATTTTGAAGGATTCAGAAGGAAGGACACCCATTCACATTGCAATCACTACGAAGAATCCCATTATTACACGAATCTTGCTCAGCCACCCGGAGATTAACTTCAATCTCAAAGATCGGTTAGGACAAACACCTTTCGTGGTTGCAATGAGTTGCCGTGACAACGACGTAGCTGCTTCTATACTGACCAGAGAACCATCTGCTGCTGAGCAGGTATGTTGTATATTCTTATATATGAATTGTCAGGTTGAATTTCTTGATATAGTCGGATCTTTTTGACATGCTTTTCAATCAATGATCATGTGATTCTTCAGTTTAACTAAGTTACGTAACTTCCGCCATTATGCAATGGAAGCGTGGCGTTCTAAATCTTTTAGAACGCCATTCATGAAAGCAAACATTGAGCATTCGCTTCTTTGAATTGGAACGATTGATTCCATAATGGTGGATTTTTGTTATGTAATTCTGGCAAAAACCTCTGATAAAGCAGGATAAAGTCGAGGCTTTAAGGAGTTCGGTTGAATTGAAGAAGCGCTTTTGATTCCAATTACCCCACCCACCATATAGCTTTAACGTAATCCTGGGGGAAGCTATTTGTAAAAGTGAAAATACACACTTTTTTTTATAAAACCAGTAAATTTTGGCTCAGGCTTGGCTGTTTTTGGATTTTCGAAATTTTCAGGTTTAAATGCTCTTACGATCTTAGGATCCTAATTTGACAGCCTTTAGAGTTACTGCATTACATGGGCCCCGACGAGCCATTCCGAGTTGGGGGGGGGGTGGTCCAATATTTAGGTTGATGGGGCCCATGCATACCCTGGCCACCATATAGCTTTAGTCCAGGGGGGAGTTATTTGTAAAAACTAAAAATCTTTAATGGAAAACATCTGCATTCGATTGTGAATTTAAACGCACCAAAAAAACTAAGTCCTGTTATCTTATATTTCAATGGCGGTGGATTGGTGGCCGCCCACGCTAAAACACTAAAGGAGCAGACCAATTCCGCATCGGAGAGGAATGATAAGTCTGCTTTTGATGTGCCGCATACCCTGTCGGTTTCAACGGCCCATGCGCATAATCCTGGAAGTATTTGACTTGGTCCGGACAACCCCCCAAAACAGGGCTTGAAAATTTTTCCCGACTTTCATAGCTTTACCGTGTCTGAAGAAAATGTTTACATCGGATGCCCCAGATCAAAAGGTGCGGTCTAGTCTCGACTAGTGGAACTAGTCTTTTGTAACGAGAAGGTGGGGTCGGACTGCATTTCGCCGCAGTTAAGGCGCTTTGAGACAAAGAATGATAACCAACCCATTGCGGACCACGTTTTATATCTAGAGTCCTCAAACGATGTCGTTTAGACAGTTTTGTGTCTCAGTCAACTTGTGGAACTTGTTAAGAGAACATTTGGTAAGATAGACTTTCCCATTTCTTGTTTTGATAAAAAGAAGCTTTGTTGTTCGTGTCATGTTGGAATTTCACAATTGCTTGTTTATCTTCTTCAGATTTCAAACACTTTCTCTTGCCTGAGAAAGGTTAAAGATTTGCTTCTAGCCCTTTGGGCTTATACTTCATTGTTAGTAACCCCAAAGTATAAATTTTCCATATACACTTTTTGTAGTAGTAATATACTGTTTTTTCAGTGCTCAATCTTGTATACGTAGCGTCAACCCCTGATGTTGCTTCATCCAAAGGGATTTCAAAAAAGGTTGCTTATTCCTGAAAATGTACCACTTCATCGGGAATGGAACTTCTATGCTTAAAGCTTCTAACTAGTTGCGAAAGCAACCGACTTTTTTGATATATGGTCTGAGCGTATGGTAGAGCTAGAGATCTTAATTTCAACTGGTTACCTAGCTAACCCTAGAAACCCTTAGGACGCATCTTTCAGGGATATAATTTTGGAACACATTATTCGTTGAGATAATCAAATATTTCACGAGACTCTGAAGGCAGAAAGTTATTCACACCCCTGTCTCACAGCCCCGTTGGAAATTTTTTCCTCAGCCGGGATAAATATTCCTATTGAAATCCAAATGGGGACAGAAATTCTATTGTTCAAAGGGTAAAAATAATCCAGTAAGGATGGTTTTGGAATACCATTTTAGACTTATTGCATTACATGGGCCCCGACGAGCCATTCCGAAATGGGGGGTGGTCCAATATTACGGTTGATTGGGCCCATGCATTACCCTGCCACAAATTTACTTTAGTGAGATCCAGGGGAAGTTATTTGTGAAGAGTGAAAATATCTCTTTAATTTAAAACATCTACATTGTGAATTTAAACGCACCAAAAGCAAGTACTTTAACTTGGGAAATGGTTAGATAGGTTGATAATTAATATAAAGTCTATACCATATAGACTGGAGTCGTTTATAATGCGTGTAATACAGTAATGTAGGCGCTATATGATGATACGATTATTGTTACGGGATTTAGTTTGTATAAACTTAATTTGTTCCCTCCATTACTTTTTGCTTTATTTCTACTATGTCCGAATTGCTAGACTGCGTACCATAAACCTTAAGGGATTTGGTTAGATTTCACATGACGTCACATGACGTCAAAATGCAATCGGTTAATGCAACAGTCATTCCCTTTATGGTGCTTATCTCCTCTGATGTTCTGACGGCGGGTTGGTGGTAGGCTTCTGTTCATCCTCAGAATTTTTCCCATCGGGAAGGAATGATAGTCGGCTTTTGATGTGATGCATCCCCAGTTGGCTCAACGGCCCTTGGGCGTTTTTCTGTAAATATTTTGTTTGGACCCGACAACCCCCTCCCCAAAAAAACAGGGCTTTAAGGACAATTTTCTCGACCTTGTCTGAAGAAAATGTTTACACCGCATGCCAGATCAAAAGGTGTGGTCATGTGGTACTAGCCTTTAGCAATACATTTAGTGACTTTTAAAGCGTTTGGAGACTCGATTCGGATTTACCAGGAATGTGTCTCACGTGAACATTCTTCTTCTGCAACCAAACTAAGTGCGGTTCTCTGATATTCAGATGGCGGATTGGCGGCCGCTAAAACACTAAAGATTTAAAGGAGCGGACCAATTTCCAATCGGAGAGGAATGATAGTCTTTGCGCATAATCCTGGAAATATTTGACTTGGTCCCGACAACCTGCCAAAAACAGGGTTTGAAAATTTTTCCCGACTTTTTAGAGCTTTACCGCGTCTGAAGAAAATGTTTATACCGGATGCCATATCAAAAGGTGTGGTCTAGTCTCGACTAGTGGTACTAGCTTTTTGTAACGAGAAGGTAGGATCGGACTGCATTTTGCCGCAGTTAAGGCGCTTCTAGATAAAGAATGATAACCAACCCATTGCGGACCACGTTTTATATCTAGAGTCCTTAAACGATGTCGTTTGAACAGTTTTGTGCATTTGTCTACTTGTGGAACTTGTTCAGAGAACATTGGTAAGATAAACTTTCCCATTTCTTGTTTTGATTTTAAGAAAGCTTTGCTGTTCGTGTCATATTGGAATTTACAATTGATATCTTTTAAATGCTGAGATTTAAAAACAACTGACATAGATAAATAGATTTAAATTAAAGATCAGATTTGTCTTAAAGTAATGTTTTGAAGCCATGCTCTGTTGTGTTTTTGAATCTCATTAGAACACGGAAATTACCGATTTCTAATCTTCATACATTTATAGAGATGCAGAGCCTTTATAGAGAGAACTAAGGAATAAACTGTGTGTCGTGTCATGTTGGAATTCCACACTTACTGCCTTTTTATCTCCTTAATATTGAATGTGACGTAAATGAAAAAATCTGAAGTAGTGAGGATGAAATCAGACAAATTGGCTGAAGATAGCACTGCAATCTTTAAAAAGAATATGCTTGATAAGTATTGTGATAGACCAACTGATAGAAGCGTCACTGTCACCGAATTGTGTCGATATAAGATAAAAGTTTTATTTTAAACTTTGTTTTTGAAGAATTGTCTATATATCTTCATAACCCTTCATAATCATGAATTCAGAGCCTTAGAGAGAAAAAATAATCGAGCATTAGGAACACTTAAAATTATATGAACACTATTTTTCAGTGCTCAATCGTAGTATACATAGCGTCAACCCCTAACATTGGGGGTGCTTTACCCCAGTTTTAAGTGCATGGTAAAAATAGAAATATTGATGTGTTCTGAAATTAGGAGACTAAGTATATTTAAGAAAGTCTGATGTCTTCTTGTTACCTATGCAACCCTAGGAACTTTAAAGGAGACAGGGGTATTATAAAAGAGAAAAAAAGGATGTGTTCTTGTTACCTAGCTAACCCTAAAAACATTCAGAACACATCTTTCAAGGAGACAGGGGTGTAATAAAAGAGAAAACGACGTGTTCTTGTTACTTAGCTAACCCTAAAAACATTCTAACACATCTTTCAAGGAGACAAGGGGTATAATAAAAGAGAAAACGATGTGTTCTTGCTAACTAGCTAACCCTAGAAACTTTCAAATACATCTTTCAAGGAGACAGGGGTGTAATAAAAGAGAAAACGACGTGTTATTGTTACCTAGCTAACTCTAAAAACATTCTAACACATCTTTCAAGGAGACAAGGGGTATAATAAAAGAGAAAACGACGTGTTCTTGCTAACTAGCTAACCCTAGAAACTTTCAAATACATCTTTCAAGGAGACAGGGGTGTAATAAAAGAAAAAACGATGTGTTCTTGTTAACTAGCTAACCCTAGAAACTTTCAAATACATCTTTCAAGGAGACAGGGATGTAATAAAAGAGAAAACGATGTGTTCTTGCTAACTAGCTAACCCTAGAAACTTTCAAATACATCTTTCAAGGAGACGGGGTGTAATAAAGGAGAAAACAATGTGTTCTTGTTACCTAGCTAACCCTAAAAACATTCTAACACATCTTTCAAGGAGACAGGGGTATAATAAAGGAGAAAACAATGTGTTCTTGTTACCTAGCTAACCCTAAAAACATTCTAACACATCTTTCAAGGAGACAAGGGGTATAATAAAAGAGAAAACGATGTGTTCTTGCTAACTAGCTAACCCTAGAAACTTTCAAATACATCTTTCAAGGAGACAGGGTGTAATAAAAGAAAAAACGATGTGTTCTTGTTAACTAGCTAACCCTAGAAACTTTCAAATACATCTTTCAAAGAGACAGGGGTATAATAAAAGAGAAAACGATGTGTTCTTGTTACCTAGCCAACCCTAGAAACATTCAGAACACATCTTTCAAGGAGACAGGGGTATTATAATAGAAAAACGATGTGCTCTTGTTGTCTAGCTAACCCTAGAAACTTTCAGAACACATCTTTCAAGGAGACAGGGGTATAATAGAAGAGAACGATGTGTTCTTGTTACCTAGCCAACCCTAGAAACATTCAGAACACATCTTTCAAGGAGACAGGGGTATTATAGAAGAAAACGATGTGTTCTTGTTACCTAGCTAACCCTAGAAACTTTCAAATACATCTTTCAAGGAGACAGGGGTATAATAAAAGAGAAAGCGATGTGTTCTTGTTACCTAGCTAACCCTGAAAACATTCTAACACATCTTTCAAGGAGACAGGGGTGTAATAAAAGAAAAAACGATGTGTTCTTGTTAACTAGCTAACCCTAGAAACATTCAGAACACATCTTTCGAGGAGACAGGGGTATTATAAAAGAAAAAACGATGTGTTCTTGTTACCTAGCCAACCCTAGAAACATTCAGAACACATCTTTCGAGGAGACAGGGGTATTATAAAAGAAAAAACGATGTGTTCTTGTTGTCTAGCTAACCCTAGAAACCTTTAGAACACATCTTTCAAGGAGACAGGGGTATTTTGTTGTTTGCTAACCCAAGAAAAGTATGGAACTCATCTTTCGTTGAAATAATCAAATAAGGTAAAATATTATTCCTAGACTTTAGAACATATCCTACCGTAAAGCAGTACACGTTGTTTTTTTATTAGAACTTTTTAGCCTAAAAATGTTCGTAACATGTTCTTATTTTCACCATTTTTTGAGTATTATTTTCCTGAGAATCGGGTGTTCAAGGGTCCACCACAAAGCCTTAAAATGTTCTTAACTTGTTTTTAACATTTTGGCCATAGCCTTATGTTCTTATATAGTTTGTTCTTATAAAAAACGTGTAATAAGTGTAACGAAACAAACAACACTGATTAACTTGGCGGACAGAACATTAACATTACACCAGACTAAACTCAGCTTGCCGATAGTTTTTTGATGACGTTTTTATCTGCCATTCTAAATGTTGTACAAATATTTAGAGCAGATTTGTTGGACTTGAGATGCTGAAAGAAAGGGTTAGTTAGGTTAGTTAAGAGTCAATCTGTCTTTCTAAATGCGGCGCAAATCTTAAGGCTTTTTCTTTTTCTTGCTTGAGAAAAAGGTTGAGGTTGAAGATACATCTCTAGCTTTTTCGGAGCTCTCCAGCCTCTTCGGGGCTTTAAACTAAATGCTAAAATGCGGTCGAGCCTCAACCGAGAACCTGGGGTCGGACTGCATTTCGCCGCAGTTAAGGCGCTTTGAGACAAAGAATGTGATAACCAACCCCTGAGGACCACAGCAAGTTGTACCAGTCTACAAAGATGTATCTTGGACAGTTTTGTGTTACACTCCACTTGTGGTTTTCATAACTAGGTCTGTTTGATTTCCCCCTTTGTTTGCATTAATAATTTAGACGATGTCTTGTTATGTTGGAAATTCCCACTTTCTAACCTTAATCATACAGTCATAGTTGTTTTGAATGTCAATATTGAATTGATTATATATTGCATGTAGGGAATTCTGAAAAATCTTTTTCTGATAACCATCTTATTATATCCCCTTCCTATATGTGTTATACAATAATATCGGTATTATGAGATAATACGAGACTGTTACGGGATAATATAGTTTCGACATAATATGTACTTGTTATCTTTCAGGATATTGTTCATAAGATCGCTTGACTTTAGTCGTTGTTTAGATTTTTTTTCCGCTAGAGTTTTCAAAGGTTTCAGTTTCTTTTCTCGGTAGTAACCAACTCGGCAAGTAGCTTTCATTGAATTAATCTGGCCCATGTGAATCCAACATTTTTCACAACAATTGGTTTTTGACTCAATACTCGTTTTTTAATAAGAACCATTTTTGGAGCCTTCGGATGTTCCTAACTTTTTGAGTTGTAAGCCTAAAATATTCTTTAACATGTCTTAATTTCGCCATTTATGTTAGTATTTTTTCTTAGAAACCGGGTGTTTCAGAGTCCACAAAGCCTGTTCTTAATATTTTTACTTTCGATTCCTTATTTGCTTGTATAGTTTGTTCTTAAAAAAAGAACGGGTACACGTTTTATTTTTTATTAGAACCTAGTTTATAAGAACATTGAGGCTGAAATTCGTCAAAAAATTAAGAACATCGTAAGAACATGGCCAGCCTCAGTTTGGAAAAAAATGACAAGAAACTACATTTTTTTCCTCTTTTCAAGCAATTTAAACGAAACTTGGGGATGGATTTTCCAAAATTGAGAGTCAAATATTGTCCAAATTTTACCAATTTTAAGTGCTCTTTATTTTGCTTGATATTGTCGATTTAAAGAAGTCTGAAAAATTAAGAACGCATTTAAGAACATTTTAGGCTGAAAATTGCTAAAAAAATAAGCACATCCAGGCTCAGCCAAATTTTAGGTGTTCTAATAAAAAAACGTGTAGAGTATAGGTTAACTGGACATTTTAAGCGCTTCACGTTTTTTATAAGAACATCAAAAATATTTGTTAAGTCTTCAGATGTTCTTAACTTTTGATATTCAAGCCTTAAAATGTTCTTAAAATGTTCTTAATTTTTCCATTTTATGAGTATTTTTATGCATTTTTTCTAAGAAATTGAGTGTTCTGAGCCCACAAAGCCTTAAAATGTTCTTATATTGTTTGTTCTAATAAAAAAAACGTGTATACGAATTGTGATATTTGACTCGTTTACCCTTTTCATTACAGTTTGACAACAAAGGACGGAACTACCTTCACATAGCAGTATCCAACAATGATGTGGATAGCGTCTTATTCTTGATCAGCATTGAAGTCAATGTCAACTCTGTCATTAAAGATGGTTCATCCAGGACGCCCCTCCACCTGGCCATACCAACTGGAAACGAGATCATCGTTCGCCATTTGGTAAGTGTTTGTTTTTTTAGATCAAGGAGTAATCAGGCTGCTGGCATCCACTAACGGATTCGTGCTCCTGATATCCTACTTGCGGTTT
The DNA here is from genome assembly GCF_902728285.1 of Clytia hemisphaerica. NCBI lineage: Eukaryota > Metazoa > Cnidaria > Hydrozoa > Leptothecata > Clytiidae > Clytia > Clytia hemisphaerica. The sequence goes on from NW_027104466.1 coordinate 84,162, forward strand.
TGTAGAGATCTGTGATTTGACGGCGTGTTTCAATATTATCGAACAATGAATCGTATCGAGTAGAAGAGTTTTGAATAAGTGAGCATAAACGTCGTGTAAACAGGGGAAATAAAGGTTTTACGACGCGTTCAAATCGCACCTCAGGCCTGATTTTAATGGTTTCATGTCGTCTTTGATGATAGATGGTATCAATAAGAAAGAACAGTCACAACTACGCTGCTAGCATCCACTAACGGATTCGTGCTCCTTAAAGATAATATACTACCTGCGGTTTTTGTAGAGGTCTGTGATTCAGACTAAGGAGTAATCAGATTGTTTGAAATACTTGGCCCGCAGAAACCTTATAACAGAGCTTTAGACCACGCTCACACGATACGTTCCGTTTCTCTCCGAAACGAAACGGTTCCGGAACAAACGTGAACGTCAAAATTGGATACGTCAAAAAAGAAGACGCTACGAAGCAAAACAGATCCACTATTTTCATCAGAACGGAACTGCTCCATTTTCTTGCTCCAAAACGTTCTGAAATGAGTATGAACACTTCCTATCCGTAACAAATACTACACCGGAGCGATACGAAACCCGTAACGTCTGAACATGGTCTTGGGTTCTAAGGAGATTCCTAAGGTCAATCGAACGTTTGCTCCCATAATGGTGGAAAGTTCCGCAAATGTCTTCTTATTTCTTTTTCTCTAATTCTTTTCTAACTTTCTACAGCTACTGGCCGGAGCACAAGTGAACGCTCTTGACAAGCAACGCCAAGCCCCTCTCCACATCGCAACGATCGAGGACAAACCTGCCATTTTGGAAGTCTTGTTACAAAACGGTGCTAATCCAGATCTGGTGGATACCAATCTCAACAACGGTACGTTTTTTTCAGTATTTTAGAAGGCAGAATTGTTTGCAGGCTGCTTTCTGAGACTTTCTACATTATGAGATTTTTTGTTAAAGGTATTGTATTTACATAAGTGTTCCCGTTTTATATCAGACACATATTTCATATCAGGGCGGTCCCGTTCATATCAGACACATATTTCATATCAGGGCAGTGCCTCCCTATTGTTATATTGTGCTGAATAAACAAAAAGATGTTTTTCTTTTCCTCTTCCGGACCAATCTTGCTCCACGTCCATGTCAACTCAATGTGAAAAAGCTTGTGAATTAAGCAAACGATATCACTCTTATTTAAAAACAAAATCTTTCACTGGCTTGCCTTTTGCAGTATTTCCCCTTATTTTGTAAAGTGACTTTTTTCATACTTTATTTCTGGCAGGTCTACACATGGCATGCCAGCACGGTAACATGTCCACAGTACGTGTCCTTCTCACTGAATCCAACATCAATGCCGAATCCTACAATGCTAAGTATGCTTCATCTTGAAAGTCTTGTATGGATCCTTGGCTGACTGGTTTAGGGGGTTTGCACAACAAACCAGGGACTCATGTTTAAAATCCCCGCTTCTTCCCAAGTTCGGCTCATAGGTCTCGGATGGATCATGGGCTGACTGATTTAAGGCGTTTGCACAACAAGCCAGGGATTCATGGTTCAAACCCCTGCCCCTTCTAACGTTTAGCTCAATTGATAGATAGCCGACCCGGCTTGCTGTAGAAACGATCAAAAGACTGTCTAGAAAAGTTCTAAATCACTTCGGTTATCCACGTAAAAATATCAATTTTATCCATCTTGATCTTCTGTTGAGCCACATCATAAGAAAACATGATATTTTATATGGTACATGATATTTTCCTATAATTGAGAACCCCTTATCTTGTTTTCTCAAAATTTCACTGTCTCTTAGAAACTTTTTTCATCTGTCCCTTGGAAATCAACGAGCGCCCATTCTACTTGTATTTCCTACCCAATGACTTTGTATGAGTTCAATGGTTTCGATTTTAGGGGCCACAACCCACTACACACGCTAGCAGTTTACAGTAAAGAAAACGCGGCTTCCATATTCGAATTATTCCGACAGACGATGCCGAATTATCCGTTCGATGCGATAGATGCGTCTGAAAGCACAGGTAAGAACAGATAACGTTCAAAAAATATTGTTATTGTGCTGCACTTTTAAGTAAAGTAAGTAAGTATATTCATCTGGTGGCTGTCGGCGGAGCCGGGAGTGAGGGAGTCTATCCCCTTTTCTATTTGCGCTAGACCTGGGAGATCGAATGCTGAGGTGGAGCGCCACACCTACTCTCAGCTCCCAGTAACTTACCGCCTAGATCAGATTACCCAATCTAAGCTACTCATCCGCTGAGTTGGCGGTGACTGGGGATCGAACCCACAACCCTTGGATTGTAAGGCGAATGCTCTACCGACTAACTACCCTGCACTTTTAACCTTTTTTCATCTCCAGTAATTCTCGGTGTTACTCGCAGCCATGTAATAATACGTCAGGTATTGAACGGCACAAGGGGTTGTTAACACAGATATCTTATATAAAACATTAGATAGAGCTACTCTGTATTTCCAAACAACGGCATGTGCAGCAAAATAATCCACCATCTTTGCCGAAAGTAGGTCACAGTAAAAACCTTGCGTTTTGACTTTTGAAGTTGTTTGACACTGCAATGACTTCGAAATTTCAAGGATCATGCAAGCTAAATGATGACGTCACTTCGTTCAAGATGGTGGATTATTTTGCCTCAGCTAGGGACGGAGTAGCTCTATCTAGTAGTGTTTTATATAAGATATCTGTTGTTGTTACACGCTGCAATAGAACGACTTTTTGTAATTTTTGGCGTCAGTTCTTCGGAAAAGCAAGAGTTTTTTTATTCATGAGCTTATGGAATAGTAAAACGTCAACTGCATATTCAACTGGTTAGAATTTACCCTTTCTGGAAGGTCGTATAAAATATTCTCCATAATTTAAACCTTTCCCTAATTCGAATAAATGTTTTGGTCCCTTGAAGATCGAATTAGAGAGAGTCAGCTGCATATTCAACTCGTTAGAATTTACCCTTTCTGGAAGGTCGTATAAAATATTCTCCATAATTTAAACCTTTCCCTAATTCGAAGAAATGTTTGGGTCCCTTGAAGATCGAATTAGAGAGAGTCAGCTTCATATTCAACTCGTTAGAATTTACCCTTTCTGGAAGGTCGTATAAAATATTCTCCATAATTTAAGACTTTCCCTAATTCGAAGAAATGTTTGGGTCCCTTGAAGATCGAATTAGAGAGAGTCAGCTTCATATTCAACTCGTTCGAATTTACCCTTTCTGGAAGGTCGTATAAACTATTCTCCATAATTTAAACCTTTCCCTAATTCGAAGAAATGTTTTGGTCCCTTGAAGGTCGAATTAGAGAGAGTCAGCTTCATATTCAACTCGTTAGAATTTACCCTTTATGGAAGGTCGTATAAAATATTCTCCATAATTTAAACCTTTCCCTAATTCGAAGAAATGTTTTGGTCCCTTGAAGATCGAATTAGAGAGAGTCAACTGTATATTCAACTTTTTTATCTGTTCCTTTCTTTTAGCATTATTCTTGGCATACAGTAATGGTGCTGTTGGTTTGTGTTGTGCTTTGTTGAGATCAGGTGCTCGTATTGGAACCATCAATAAACATGGAATGTCTATATTCAATGCACCAGTCGCCACTAAGAAATTATTATTCAAATTATTAGGTTAGTGGTTGAGATGCCTTGGAGTTTTTACAAGATGCTTAACTGATTGGTTATTTTTAAACAATAGGGATGACGCGTTCTTTAGAAAAAGTAATAAAATCGTTTGTCTCAACATTTAACGACCAACAGAGTCATCAAAGAACTTGTAAAAACTCCAGCTTGTCCCAAATGGTTTGGCCATCATATACTTAGCTCCAATACACAGTGCGTTAAAAGAGTTCATCCGTCTCAGCGAAGTATGCAAAGGGATTTTTCCGTCTCAAAATTCTGCACAATTCGCTAAAGTTTCAGGAAAAGTGTGCTAATAGACGATATCGGCTTTCCGAATTCTCCCCGAATGATTACCCATGATGCATTGCGCAAAAAAATTCACGGACGATATTGACTTTCCGTGAATTTTTTGCGCAATGCATTATGGGTAATCATTCGGGGAGAATTCGGAAAGCCGATATCGTCTATTAGCTTTGTATAATCAACATTCGGACGAAAAACCTTGGCTTTGACCACTGAATAAATGGATATCATAATAAATTTTCTCGTCGTTACCTGTACCACGCCCTAAAGAGTGTGACAAAGGTGATGATCTAACCTGATCTGATCTTGTTCGTTATTTTAAGTTTTCAGACAATCCTCCTAGCTCTCTTTCTCTTTTGTGTCGTCACACTCTTTTTTTACAGAGTCTAGTACCCCTGGTCATATGATAACAGAGTTTCTAGTGGGGAAGGAATTATTCGTAGTGTTAGTAGTGTTTGTAGTGTTTTCAGCTTTTTGTGTGTGTTTTTGCTCTTATAATGAATAAAAGTGATCCGATCGGCTTGTTCTGTTGACTCTGCAAATGCCGTGTTTCATTTTGTCTGAAAGTGAAAGCGTCTGGGCTCTAGTAATGTAATGATAATGTAATTTAATGTTATGATATTCATCAACAATCTGATCTGTAGAAGCGATGGCGCCAATCTGGGCTACTCGCATCTTATTGTATCTGTCGTAAACTGTATGGTTTTTATTTTTTGTTTTAGACATGTTAAACACGGAACCAGCGTGGTCAGACGGCCCATCATGCCATCAATGTGGACAAAATTTCAACATCACCACTCGCAAGCATCATTGGTAAGTGGAATCAATTCATCAATTGAATTTGAATGATGAAATAAACCTAATGCACATAGTAGTCTGTGACCGCAATCGAAGGCGGCGTCCTGAAGGCTCCTATTTCGTTAGCTATCTAGCTAAGGGGTATAGGAGGGCGCCGCTTTCTCCCTGAATTACCCTCCCTGAATATGCTTTGGTTTTTGTGTCAACTTTACGTCATATCATAGGTGAGACATTGCCTGATTTGGAAGTTGGATTTTGGAGCAATATCTTGAGTGATTAAGTGACTTGAAAATATTCAAGAAAAACTCTATCTAGTGTTTTATATAAGATATCTGTTGTTGTTACACGCTACAATAGAACGACTTTTTGTAATTTTTGACGTCAGTTCTTGGGAAAAGCAAAAACTGTTGTTATCTTTTATCAAACTTCTCTAAATCGAACTAAAAAATTGATCCGCCCCTCAGCGCTGGAAGGTCGTATAAAATAATCTGACTGTGACTTGAAAATATTTAAGAAAAAAACCCATCTACACGGTATCTTATGTACACACAGCCTAGATTTCCACCATTACACTTTACACCATGACTTTAGAAGAAGAGAAAAGATGAATGATGAGTTAGAACTAAATAGTGGTGAACACTCTTAGGTTATTACAGTGGAGCCTCCATAACTCGAACACGCACGGGGAACACGAAGCGAGTTATTATATAGAAATTTATGGACTAAGTTTGATAAGGTATTCTTAACTGAACGGAACTGAAGGAATTTTCTTCGAGTTAAGAAGACGTTCGAGTTATAAAGGTCCGAGTCAAAGAGACTCAGCTGTATCTGAGATATGAAAAGAAGTCTGCGCGTTAACAGACCTTAAGCTTAATTGAATCCCTGTAAAGTAGGAAGGGAGTAACGATGATGAGTCTCAGTTGTCCATCCTTGTATACATATTATGTTGAATACCTTATCGGGGAAAACTTCGTCGGGGAAAAGTGACGAATATTTTGGACAAGTGACGAATATTTTCCCCGACGAAAATTTTCCCCGGCCTTAATGCGTTTACCAACTACCAGCAAGTGACGAATTTTTCCCCGATAAGGTACAAAGTGGTCTGTAATGCAGTTCGCCTTCATCGTCCTAACGCACGTTAACACAGACTCGATGAATCAACGCACGAGATTTTTTGTTGGACCCACAAACTACTCACGAGGGTATGAAAAGCACGCAATGTATCACACTCTTCTCCAACGCGCGTCATACCTTATCGGGGAAAACTTCGTCGGGGAAAATATTCGTCACTTGTCCAAAATTTCGTCCTTTTTCCCCGACGAAGTTTTCCCCGATAAGGTATGCAATTACAACATGGTAAATAAGTAGTAGTAAGTCCGCGGCCGCAGTTGGAGGCGGCCCGAAAGCTTCTCTTTTGATAGCTATCTACCCGAAGGTAGGAGCGGGCGACATACTTTCTTCCGGATTGCCTCAGTTACCCTTGATCCTTCTCTTAATTGCTGAGCATCAAGCAGAGAGGCATCAAGTACCATTTTGGGAATCTTTGGTATGACCCGGCTGAGGGCTGAACCCACAGCCTTGCGCACCGTAACCGGATGCTATACCACTGCACTACGGTCGCTTTACAGCATACCATGTCATCTTTTCCCCATATCAAATAAGCTCAAGTCTATTTCTGCATGCACACAGAAAAAGTCAGAAAGATTATTATAAAGAGATAGTATGAAGACAAAGTCACAAGTGAAAGAAATGCATGCACAAGAACCTCCAAGAACAAGTTTTTCTAATTCGAGGTTTGAAAATTGATTTGTTTTCTCAATCAACTATTAACACTGTGTATCTCTACTTCAACGGGGAAAATAACAATAGGGGGCGATAGAATGGCGGCAAGTTTCTAAAATTTTCCAAACTAAAATATTATTTTTCACCGATACACGTTTTTTTATAAGTAACTTGGTTGTTAATGGGCTGTTCCATTAAAAATCCATACAGGGGGTGTTCGAACCTTTTTTACGTCTAAAAAAATTCTTTGAAATTTGTGGATACCCCCTGGAAAGTGGCAAAATTTTCAAAAATACCCTTGGAAAAATTATTTTCCTACCTTTTAAGTGAGAATGGACGAACTAAAATCATTCTGAAACCCCCTGGAAAATTTAAAACAAGTTTTTACCCCCTGGAAAAATGAAAAATCACTCTATTTCACCTTTTCAATTCTTTTCAGAAATGTTCCCCTATATTGATATAAAATAGAATGGCCAAATGCTCGGGGCCTAAAATTAGCTTTTAGGTAATTTAAGCATGGCAAATGATAGCCTTGACCCAATAAGCATAAATGTGGTTTGATATCAGGGGTTGTCAAAGCAAATTTTTCAGAAAATGAGCTAAAATATTAAGAAACCCAAGGCCCGGCCCGAACATTGGAGTTGCTTATAAAAAAAATGTGTGTGGTGCCTTCTTCTGTTCTGTTTTACTTTGAATAAATATTTTCTCGATCTCTTAACCAATCATTCTAATCTTTGTTTTTTTCAGTCGCCACTGTGGTCGATTACTGTGCAACAAATGTTCCCAACAACAGATGCCAATATTGAAATATGAACTAAGCAAACCTGTCCGTGTTTGTGAAATTTGTTTTGATTTCTTAACCACTGGTAACCTTATTACTTGATGATCATTGGTTGATTGAGAAGTTACATTGCATTCTGATTGGTTCAGAGCATTTTTCTAGCTTTGTGATTGGCTGGTCAAATTATGAGGAGTTATTCTATTGGCTGATGGGGTTCAGCTAGCTTACTGATTGGAGGATCAGTTCGTTAAAATGAGTTTTATTGGCCATAACCACTGACCTTTATATATCCCTGGACCAAGCTATATCCGCCATCTTTGATTGGAGTTTTTTTTTGAATTGGTACCCGAGAAGAAGTCATTGCAATGTTAAAAATTAACGTCTAACGGCGCTACATCATCAAAATTATTCGAGAAAAAATAAAAATCTAGCGTTCTCGATACATTTTCACCGCTATTGAGTAGTGCCGCCTTTAGGGTACCAATTTAAAAAAAAACTCCGATCATAATGTTTTGCTTGGCTGGGATTGAGTAACTTGGTCCAGGGTATATAAAGGTCAGTGGCCTTAATGGAACTTGCATTCTGATTCATTGTTGATTGATTGATGATTACATAGCTAAGTGCTTAATTTATTGCTACTTGATGAACGACTCAATGAAATGGAAACAAATTCTTGCAAGATTTCTTCAAAATTGTATTTTAAAGTTGTGCTATTTATCTCCCCCGTATCCTTTAATAGTTTTGTTTTTAAATAAGAGTGATATCGTTTGCTCAAAGATTTATTATACACTGGATAAACGACTCATAAAACGATGGAGAGCGATCATTGTATTTTCATTGTTTCAGAAAACAATTGATGTTCTAGCTTTGTCCGCAAAGGACAACTGTCATGGCGGCTCGAAGATGTCTAATTTTCAAAAATGTTTATCAGTCTTATTTTTAAAAAGTTCTCTAGCTCTTTATTTTTGTACATTTGCAGAAAAAAAGTTTGAAAGTAAGGCTAGCATTCCGAGCTGGATACATTTGTGAAATGTAATGTGAGAAAAACATCATTAGACAAGAAATTCACGCAAAATGCTTATAGTGACACGAAATTTTCAATTGGAAATATCTTTCCAAGACTGTCCCCAGAAGAGACTAAATTAACATACATAAGACTTGAGTGTCTTGGCTCCACTGTGGTATGAAAATCCTTTGGAGGCACGTGGTGGCAAAGTGGTTTTTTTGAGGTTGAAGTTTGAAAATTTCCGGTGTCAACATTAAATTTCTTATACACGACACGTCTTTTGCATCTTTCTCACAGCTTGAAACGTCATAACGACTTATAATTAGCAATTAAGTGGAAGAATCTGACTCTCACAGGAAAGTTTTAAGTCTCTTTTGGGAATTGGATGAGTGATTTTCGATAAGAAATGCAATAAAAATGCTTCGAAAAATCATTTAATGAGGGAAGGAGAGTGAACAATAATATCATTACTGCGGACATAGCTAGTACACGAGAAATCGGCAAAAATCTGTTACTTGTATATCCAGTGTATAATAAATCCTTGGTTTGCTTACTCGTCACTTTTATTGACACAGATGTGGAGCAAGATTGGTCAAAAAAGGAAAAGAAAAACAACTTTTTGCTTATATCAGCATAATATAACAATAGGCAAACCCTGTCCTGATATGAAATATGTCTGATATGAAACGTAAAAATTACACTTATGTAAAAATAAAACCTTTAATTTGTCACTATAGTCAGCTGGGTGGAAAAAACTGACTCCTTTCACTAAAAATGATTGGAGGAAATTCCTACCCATGTTTTTCACGATTTTTCGAGCGCCAGGATTCGATTCAATTCTAACACTCTACCGATGGCTTTTTAAGAGCTACTGTCGAGGATAATATTCCATTTCGATAATACTGCTTTGAACTCGTAGATTATTTTAAAGTGGCTTTGAACTGTGTTTGTCAATTCATGATATTCATGACATAATGTTTTCTACGGAAAGACCCCCGGTTTTTGCCAGTACTGGCAAATTTTATACAACTTTTGTCTTGTTTAAATTTGTCACTACTGGCTAAAACAACGTCCATACAACGTTCGTTGAACGTTGAAACAACGTTGTGTGCCAGCTGGCAGAAATGATGTAACTTTACCAAACTTGAAAGACCTGTACAGTTTCTGGTACCTTTAGAAATATCAATGGTATCTTTTTTATCCTTTGTATTATTTTATAGGGAAATTTCTTTTGGTTTAACACCCCTGTGTCACGGACTCGGTGGACCCCGCCCTACTCGAAAATTTGGCCAAAGTTTTGTGTGGGAAAAATACCCTGCACATTCAGCCCTACTAGGAAATTGACTTTGATTTCATCCCCACTTGAAATTCAACAGAAAACATTGCACTCTTAAACTACCCCACTGCATTTTTTGAGCTTGGATCAATAGAACTTCTAACTCCATTGGGACGTCGATAGAGATTTTCATCCCCTCCATGAGAAGAAATTCAACCATCGTTTTGTGAGACAGGGGAGTAGTTTCTACTCTCGGGTACCTAATAGCCGGGGGGTTTGGAATAAGCAGGGGGGTTGGAAAAAATCTCAAAATTTAATAAGCGGGGGGGTTGGAATAAAAATGTCCTGGGTGGAAAATGTTCGAAAAGGAGGCTGATACAGCAGAATTAGGGCAAAAGAGGGAACTTTCAAAAAAAAATTTCCCAAAAATCAATAAGCGGGGGGGTTGGAATAAGAATGTCCTGGGTGGAAAATTTTCCAAAAATTAATTAGCGGGCCCCCCCGGCTATTAGGTACCCGAGAGTAATGGTTTTAAAAGGTTAACTCCACCTTTAGACCAAGGTTCAAAGTGAAGTTGTTCTTTTGCCTTTGATCCTTTTTTTATAAGAATGATGAAATTTTGTCCAAGTCTTGGATGGCTGTTTTTAATTTTTTTCAAAATTTTTAGGCTCAAACGATAGCGTAAAAATCAGTTCTAAAAATCTAAGGCTCGCGTTGTTCTTAATTTGTTCTTAGGTTTAGGCCAAACTCCGTCTTCGTGAACTTAAGATATAGTGTGTGTATACTTCTTTAAAGGGACATAAAAGTCCTGACGAAATTTGTAAACAAACCGTATGCAGCGGGATACAAAATCAAAACAAATGTCACATGTCAAAATAAAAAATAAAAACAAATATGGCTGATTTTGATTGTTCTCAAGTTTCTTTTTGACACATGATTTTAATTGTTCTCTTTAATGACACGTGGTTCGCGCAATGTTTACATTTTACTACTTTTATGTCCCTGTAATCATATAAAAACCGTTGAATAAGATATTGGAAATATCTGGAAATAAATTGCGAGGAGCACGCCTTTCCAATATTAAGAAATTCTAAGTTGTTATATATTTTGTATTACAATATGCTTATATATTATATGCACAAACCTTTTTTTAAATGAAAATTAGAATAATTCTTAAAGTTTCTAGGTAATTTCTAGGTCTAATGTTTTTTTGCCTCTTAATATTCTGTTTGGTTTTCGCTTTTTTATAAATATTATTATTGGTTGTTAAAAAATTATATTATTTTTTCAAAATGAGAGTAATTTTTTTAATCAGCCGCCTGATCGACCCTATAACTTAAGTTCATTTCAACATTTATTGTTGAAAATTAAGATTTGTGTCGAGGAGGCCCCCCCAGCGGTTTGCGTGATGGCGTGATTGGGACTTTTTTCTTGCGTGATGGCGTGATTAGAGATTTTTTTCGGCGTGATGGCGTGATCAAGGTTTTGGCGTGATGCGTGATAGGGCAAAAATTTGAGGCGTGATGCGTGATTTGGGCTATTTTTCGCTATTTTTTGCGTGATGACAAATTTTAGCGATTTTCGTGATGCGTGATGGAGAAAATTTTTTTTCGTGATGGCGTGATTAGGGGTGCCGCTGGGGGGGCCTCAATAATATGGATCAGTTTTAGCTAGTGCTAGTGCACTGGTTAGTAGGAGTTAGTAGGATGATATGGATCGGTAATTATGATATGGAGATCATTGTTGTAGGTTGATTGATCATTGTTAGGTTGATGGATCAATAGGTCGACAAATTGGTTGGTTGACATTAGTTGGCAGGCCAATGGATTGGTTGGTTAAGGGATTGGTAGTCAATGGATTGGGTATATGTCAGCGGATTGGTAGGTTGATGGATTTAGTAGGTCAACGAAGAAGGTAGGTCAACTAATCGTTTTTGGTTGACGAATTCTCAATGGATTGGTAGGTATATCCAGACGTCGTCCGCGCTCGATAGGATCGATCATCGGAACGGCTCGATGATGGATCGATATGTGATCGATGGATTACTTAACAATCCGGATAGGAGATCGATAGAGGATCGATACTCAAGATTTTTTTAAGCTTATGATTAGTTATCGATTATTTATCGATCTATCATTGATCTTTTATCGATCTTATCGACCCTATCGAATCATACTCGATTTACGATCGGTAACAAATCGATTAACGATCAATGACGAATCGATTAACGATCGATGACGAATCGATATACTCAATTGAAATACTAGCTCTATAATGGATCAACCAAGGAACGATACTCGAGACTTTTCAATGGCTGAATCTTCCATCGATCTCCTATCCGGATTGTAAGTAATCCATCGATCACATATCGATCCGTCATCGAGCCATTCCGATGATCGATCCTATCGAGTGCGGACGTCTGGGTATATGCTTTTGTTTGTTGATGGATTGGTAGCTCAGCAGATTGGTAGGCCAATGGATTGTTTGGATTGATAGGTCGGCGGGGGATTGATGGTTGCTCAATGAATTGGTGGGTGGGATGGATGAATGGATTGGTCAACGAGTTGGTAGGTCGATGGATTGGTAGGTCATCAGATTGGCTAGTGGATAGATCACTAGGTGGATAAATCGTGAGGTTGTTTGATCGTTAGTAGTGCGATAATCAAAGCGCTAGATAAATGCCCACTGAAAATTGAAACTAGGAATTTATTGAAATATTTCACTAAAGCATCAAACTTTTTTATTTTTTTATATAATTATGAATTTAAAGTTTTATTTTTTTGGAAATCATAGGACAATTAAAGTAAATTTAAAATGATTGAGTGAATATTGGGTGGACGGGCGTTTTGGAAGTATGCTTTGTCATACTTCTAAACAACTGAACCATCCGGGGATAAGTACCGTGAAGTCAAAATACGGGCTAACATGCATAATGGTCATACATTAATCAAATAATCGTATTTCAAATATTGATGTGTACCTTAAAAGAGAGTACCATGGAAAGGTGATATCGTGAAGTCTGGTAACTTGCATCAGTGGAGGGAAACTTGCATAGCCATCAAATGACTGATCAATCAAAGCAGCAAAATTTCAAAAAAATGAACTACGCAGCTCTGCTCGCAGCTCTACTCTACCATTTTTGTTTTGATTTAATTTTATATTTTAATGACCAGCAAGGTCATTCATTTTAAAGGCTATGCATATTAGTCTCCACTGATGCAAGTTACCTGATCTCCAGTACATTGCGCTATCTGCCATCATAAACCTTTGCACTGTGTATTTTATGGTATATAGCTGTAATATAGCAATATAGTATTGTACATTTTAAAAACGAAAGTTAATTTTTGTTACAGTATGTGTTTTGATTTGAGTTCTTCTTGACTGATATATTGACTTTAATCTCATAATATCAGATCACAATCTAATACTATGTCTATCATGTCTTTCAGTGGTAAATGCAATTATGTAAATGCATCATATACATAAAAATTAGGCACTGTGGACTGTGGACTGAGGTTTGATTCCCACTCGCAGCGGTTCACTTGGCAAGTGGATGAACCTTCGCAAGAGTCAACCCATGCCATGTGAGGGGAATTGGGTAGTCAGTTCAAGGTGCTGACTGGGCGTAAAAAACAATCACAAAAACTTCTTTTTCCACCACTCGCCGCCTCATTTTCACAAAATGTGACAAATTAAAATGTTGAACACAAAGAAGAAACTACTTACTTGTCTTTCTTGGTCGCTTTGACTGTGATGGGTGTGAGGAACACTGCTGCTCAACATCATTATTTTCTGCCATAAATATTAAAGTACCTTGAACTATCTGTTCCTGTATGTTTAAAAGAAATTCAATTTGAAAGTAGCCATTTTAATTTTAGATAGAAAGTTCTAATCAAGACAACAAAACAAAGCTCTTCGAGTTGTGCAACAATGGATAAAACTTTGTTATCTTGATTTTATTTCATCCAGCAAACAAGATGACTGACTGCTGACGGTATAATAATTACTGTATACTTTTTGCTTTCCCTTTGTGTCCTTGGGTTAGATACCCGGGTTTCTTTTTAACCGTATAGCGGTATTATCATAGTTCCGTAGTTTTGTTCATTAAATCAACTAAAATCATTGTTTGAACGATTAAATCGAAAAACATGATAATCATTGATTTAACGTTCGCTACTAAGTTGATTGATGAGACAATGTCAACTGCTGGAGAGATTTGCAGCTGTTAGTGGTCATCGTCTTGCAATGTTGACAAAAAAAAACGGTGGATGGCATGAGGTCAGAAGAAAACTTCAAGCTCTTCTACCAGTCCGTCATTAAAAAAGCTCTCTTGAAATCAAATGTCGAGCTTTCGAGCCTTCCCCGTAAGAGAAAGAAGCCCAATTATTCGATTTTGTTGTACGTCGAGGGCTACAAGCAAAAAGCTGATGCCTACCACCCTGAAACACCAGAAGATCATCACCGAGAGATCTACAATCAAGTGCTACTGCTACTTAAAGGAATATTTAGCCAATCGTACGAGGAGGAGCTGACCGAACTGAAGCAGTACTACCTTGGTGATGTCGACATCGCAGCCCTTCCAGCTGATCTAGAAATTCTTAATTCTATCTCGATCAAGGAAAACCCAACCCACGCCCAAGAAATCTTCGCAACCATGAAATCAAGACGAGCCGACCTAAAGCTCATGCCCAACGTCACCAAGATGGCTAAACTTCTTCTCGTAAATGGTGCAACAACGGCCACACCTGAGCGATCATTTTCAACTGCACGAAGGTTGAAAACCTGGTTGCGTTCGTCGATGAAGCAGAAAAGATTGAACTCATTGGCAATCCTGAACACCCATAATGATTTGACCGATAAAATTGATTTTGTTAATGTAGGAAATTTTTATGTAGATAGTCAAGAGGTTCGAAGTAATTATTTTGGAAAATTTCTGAAAAAAGATCTTTAAAGAATTAAAAATTATGAGTCTCCATTCATTTTTTTCAACAAATAAACTACCATTATTTTTGTTTAAACCATTAACAAAAAGAACGCTGTTTTAGCCCATTCAGACACTCAAAACCGCAAAATTTTCCGTCCCGTCGGCGCAAATTATGGCTGCGCCTCCTTAGACTCTATATTTATTGGACCCCCCACTTTCAAATTCATGGCGTGGGCCCTGACTGCTCAACTAAATGGAAGACCTATCACCCAGATAAACATTTGCACCTGATGTTGTGCAGTAACGATGTCCTAGAAAGAATGTTTAGGAACATCAGATTGAAATATCGACATGGTACAATTGATAACCTTGAGCTCGTCTTCTCAACAAGAGCCATGGCACTTTGCACCAACTTGTTGACAAAACATCCCGATTGGTTTACAAAAAGTTATTCAATTTCTCATAATTTGTTCGACTCTTCACAACTTACAGCTACTCTTTCGTGACTAGTCCAGCTAAAATCATGCCTGTGGGCATGATGACTTCAAAATGCGATTGCGCGCGAATTACGCTTCGTTACGCTCGCTGTAAAAGCTCAAATGAAAGCTCTTGAATCGGCCAATCAGATGGCTTGATTTCCAAAGCCGTACAAAGTCTAGATTTTTTTTCGCAGGCTAGAATATCGTGGGTTTTTCTAACCTATAAATCACAGGCTAGAATATCAACAAACTTTGAAAACAGCAAAATGGCGTCTCGTGCAAAGCCAGTGATCAAAAAGAGCTATGACGTTCATTTTTTCTTCTTCTTCTTCTTGCCAAATTAATTTTGAACAACTTTGTAGGCTACAAAATATACACTAACCTTACACAATTCCCTGGAAATAGGAAAATAAATCAAAATTTTCGCATTTTTCGAAAAATTTCGCTACTTTGGCCGCCATTATGGATTTCCACCATTTTGAAAAAAAAAGAAAAAAAATTATTTTTTTAATTTCTAAATCTTTGAAGTCTTGCTGTTCTTTTGAGGGGTGAATGACATGATGAAAACGTCTCAATCCCAAGATATAGCATTTTTAAAAAGGTATATGAAAAACAGCGAAAATAGGGCAGTCTCCAAAGAGTTAATGAAAGGGTTTAATATTTACAGCATTTATATTAACATATCACCTTGAACCATGAAACCAATCGTATACCAAAATAACTATATTGTCATTAGCCAAATCAAACTTCTGTCAATCTTTTCCTTTAAGGTAGTAAAATGAAGTGTCTCCCACTGGACTATTCAAATCCAAAATCCTGGAACGAAGAAAACCTTAAACTCGATGATGTTAATATCATTATTTTATGGAGCACTGGACGTGCTCTTGCAGAAACAGTATTGAATAAATTTCCCAAATATTAAGGTATAATTCCTTTCATGTTTAACCTTAACTCATTCACCTGTTTCAACAACTTTTAAAAAAAGAGAAAAAATAACCGAAATAATGTTTTTTTTCCTTTAAAGGAACCGTCTCTGATTTTGCAACACTGGCAACCAAAGGTTACACCCTTCTCACTCCATACGGCAAACGTAAAATAGGCTTAAATCCAGTAGAGATTGATTACAGCATTGACAAGGAAGAAAATCCTACAACTGCCCCAGAAGCAGCTGCTGCACCTCACAATGAAAGTGAAGATCAGTCCAATACTCAACTCACATCAGAATCTATTGATGAAGAATCCGCAGACGCTATTTCTGATATGATTCCTCAAACATCAATCAACGGCAGAAAATACGATCCCCAGGTGGAAATTCAAGGATCTCAGGTCTATAAAGTTGCCATTCTAAAAAATGTTTTTGGCTCAAATCCTCTATCAAAAGATAGATTAAGGCGTGTGCGTGGTCTTAGCAAATTCAACGAAAAATCGACAGATGAGGCTGAAGACCTTCCAATTGATTCTGCTTTGATGCTGGGCGACCCAATACTTGCTAAAGTGAAAGGTAAATTAGAAATATGCCAGATAAAACTAATAAAAAAGGCTAACAAGAAAATCAAAAAGCTGGATGTGAATTCGATGAATGATCAAAACGATTTTTTGAAAGTGAAACAAATGCAAATGGAAGAAAATGAAAACCATTTATTTTGAAATAATGAATTGCTTGGGTATGAGATATTTGCCATACAACCCTCTTTGGTCGAAGTTGATGGTAAAATGGTTTAAACTTTTGATAAGCAATTTGTTCTAGTTTTAAATGTTCAGATTTCTGTATTTCAAGGAAATAACAATTAAACAAATCCAACTGAACCTAATTCTGGAAAGTCAACAACAAAGAAAAAGAATGAAAAAGTTTTGCAAATGGTTGAATGTTTAATTTGCACAAGTTAAATTAGAATCTACGAGAAAGCACGTAGGACGTCACATATTGAATGGAACAGTTAACGTTGGAAATAAATCTAACATATGTGGATTTTGTAGTCGAGAAGATTGTCAAAATATTATTGTTGTTAGCACTAAAAAGAGAGGTGAAAACTTTTATAAACTTCAAAGCAATTGTCAATTTAAAGTTGAATGGGCTAGAACCCCTACCTTTTCATCAAAAAGTGATTGTTCAAATCATGTTGTCCATTGCACGATTTGCAATGGATCTCTTTGGACTTACAATATGGAGGAACATTATAAATCACGTCATCAAACTTTTGATGTACCTAAAATGATATCTGATGAAGAGAGAATAAAAATGCTTTCGTAGATTTCTCTCTGTATTTATTTTTTCAGTTTAGTTAAATCACTAATGTTTCTGTTAATATTTTATTCCATCAAGTTCTATTTGTTAACCATTTTTTAAAGCTTAACCCTTAGGAGGCAAAAGACGTATATATACGTTTTGAAAAGGTCATTTTACCGAAACACAGTCTTTTGGTCATAACTCCTGACCACTTGAGATTTAGAGAAAGAAAATGTGCTATTTTTTGTAGCTGAGAGAAAGAGCTTTCCAACGATACCAAAGTTGATACCTGAATCTTTTGTCCTGGTCGAGAAATTGCCTTTGAAAGAATAAATTTCCAGAAAAAAATGATGAACTTTTTGGCCTTTTTCAAAAAGGTTAGCGGCTTTGAAAGGTTAACATACCCCTTCAACGATTAAGTATTTATTAATACTTCCTTTTTCTAGCCTTCCAGCTGTTTACTACTTTTTGCATAGCTTTCCTTTTTGATCACTTTTAAAGTCTGTAAAGCTCTTCTAATCATTTCAAAGCTGAGAAACTGAATACTGGAAAAATATAAGCCATTTTTCAAAACCTAAGCTTCAAAATTGAGTTAGATTCTGTTGACTACTTAGATTTATTTGTTAGAATTTAAGAACAGATTTTTATTAGTTTATCTTGATGTTTATCCTGAACAGATCTATAATGCCAGAGTAGCCCTTAAGATTTTGCATTGTAATTGCTCATTTAGTTTTATTAAACGTCTGAAAATCTTATGATACTCTCAGTCTTTCACAGACTTGTAAGTATTTTAACATTGCTCTTGTTGCTATCATTTGGCTAATTTTAATATATGACTGCCAAAACTTTTGAAAACATTCAAAATCGATCTGATTTCATGTATGACTTTATGAGAGTGAAATAAGATTTTTCTTTTTCAAAACGTTCAACTTATAGGCTATGTTACGGATACTCTGACCATGCATATAAGAAGATTAATGGCAAAGGGTAACATAACTATAATAAATTATTCTTGTTTATTTTATCTACTTCAAAAATGTTTTTATTTAGATAAGATACTGTAGGATATGAAGATTTCGTTTCTTTAGTTTCTATTATTGATGTTTCTTTTTTTTTGTATCTTCAGATGTTAAACAGAAAGTCCTGTTAGTTTGAGCTTAAAACCATAGTATTTATTAACTAGGTCACAGTGTGGATCTAAACCACACTGAAACGACCGCCTTCCATCACGCATCACGCTCGCGAAAGAGCGCGCGGACATTATTAACGCCTACATGTCATCTCCAGTACATTTTAGATTATTCATTGAAAACAGATTACAATATAGTCATTTTTCTTGTCTCGATTATTCAATTCCGAATAAAAGACATTCAGAGGAAAAAAAGAGAAACACCTGGGTAATCTAGTTAAAAAACCCGAAAGTAAATGGCAGACAAAGTAATGAGCCAAGGCAAAACGAGATTAGCGTACCACTATGAAAGAAACCGCCTCCGGCGGTCGATTATACCAAAGCACAAAAAAGTTTCTCTGTGTTATCAGGTTTATGAGCTTATTCCGCGTCATTTCGAGCCGAAAACAGGGGGAATCATATTTTTCTATGTAAAACAAATAGTATCAGAGGTGCTTACTCCTTACTGCTTAATTAGGGGTGGTATCCGATTTTCGACCCCAAATGCAGTTAGTACTTTAGGGTAATAACTGCAGAAGGGTGGTGGATGTATTTCAAAATTTGGATTTTGCAGTTACTACTCATAGTTTCTTGTACTAACTGCATGACCCCCCCCCCCTGGTAAGGTCGCCCCAGAAGAAGCTTTCATCTCTCCCACCACAGACACATCATTAGCCTGGGAAACCAAGCGTTAAACTTTGTTCGCAGTCTAGTTTTATGATATATTTGCTGCTTGTTTAACGCTTGGCGCAGGTAACTCGCCTGTAGGGAGACTTTTCTCTGAAATGCAGGTTCGACATGATTGGCCAGCTTTCGGCGTATTACTTAGCAGTACTTACGCGCGCATTTTAATAATTTCAATGCATGCGCATAATTCATGGAAGAAGCTGACTATGCAGAAAAAAGGAAAACAAATAAAAATGAAAACAGAGAATGGCTGTTCACTGGAAGTCTAAATACATGTGGCTGATGTTTTGATGTGGTTTTTAGTAGTTTTAAAAGTCTTTAGAGCTTGTGAAAAAGTTTTTATAGTAAGTTGATTATGTGTGTTTGTCTGGGTTTCCAAAGTTCAGAAAGTCTGTCAACAAGGGTTCACACACAGACTGTTTATAACATTCTGTGTCAGTCAAATCTACCTGCACCAAGCTCTATAATCTTAGAACTTTTAGGTATTTTTTTTTTTTTTTTCTAAGATTTTGAGCCTGGATTCCCAGGCTAACATAAGCTGTGAGATAAGTTTGGAATATATAAAGCAAAACATCTTCAAGTACCGTCAGCAACTCCAAATCTGCAATCCCATACACCTCCTCCAGCACTGCCACCAACTCTAAATCTGCAATCCAATCCACCTCCTCAACCCAATCTACCTCTTCGATTACTATTTCCACCTCGACCTCAGACACGTCAATTGATTTTGTAAAGGATTTGTGTTCAAAAATGAATTTGAGTCGGTAAAAAAGCCTTCGGCTTATAAAAACTATCTTCTAAACATAAGTCAAATTTTCCACATCAAAACACTATGTTCCTCTCATAAGTCTTCATAAATAACAGTGACGAGTATCAAATTAGCTACGTTTCAATATGCTGTTTATAAATCAAAGTTTGATTCCCGAAGGACAATAAAATGTGACGTCATAGAAAATTACAAAAGCCTCGAGGGACGTATAATAAAGATAACTATCCTCCAAATGATGCTGGTGATTAAGGAATTGTTTACACTCCCCTCCTTGAGATAATGCATCTCAACAGAATTCAATTTTGCTTCACAGAGCAACGCACAGTTCAGTCTTCAACATGTATATAACTCTTCAATATATGTACTTCACATTCAATAGTATGATATATTATGACAGTTATGTTTTCATGTAGTGTTCGTGTAACGTAGTTCTAATCAGTAACGTTTTCAGGTGTAATCAATACATTTCATTACGTGAGTTCAATGTAATGTTCTGTGGAAGTAGGTTCAAATTTAATGAATACCAATACGTTGGTTATGTCATTCTTTTATTTTGTCGTAGAGTTGACAGTTGGAGAGTGCAGAGTTGATGGATCTTCTTTCTTCGTGCCCAGGAAGCACACAAGGTGTTCTCTTCGCACCCCAGAGGTACGCAAAGTGTTTTCTTCGTGCCCAGGAAGCACACAAGGTGTCTTCTTCGCACCCCAGAGGTACGCAAAGTGTTTTCTTCATGCCCCAGTGGCACACAAGGCGTTTTCTTCGTGCCCAGTCTTCTTCGTGCCCAGGAAGCACACAAGGCGTTTTCTTCTTCGTGCCCAGGAAGCACACAAGGCGTTTTCTTCGTGCCAGGAAGCACCAAGGCGTTTTCGTGCCCAGGAAGCACACAAGGCGTTTTCTTCATGCCCAGGAAGCACACAAGGCGTTTTCTTCGTGCCCAGGAAGCACACAAGGTGTTTTCTTCGTGCCCAGGAAGCACACAAGTTGAAACAGGATTGGCAAATTGATACATGTTGATGAACAATTGATTGAGTTGATGTAGATTATCTTCTTTTCTTCGTGCCCAGAGGAAGCACACAAATTAGACATTTTGATGGTGGGCAGAGGAATTCCGATGGAGTTGATCTTCTTTCTTCATGCCCAGCAAGCACACAAATTAAACAGTATGAACGCAAACATTGGTTGGTTGACTTAAGCAGCTGGTTGATTCCAGCTCCAATCTTGAAATCTTTGTAGTTGGTCAAGTGTATGTACCGTCCTTTGTGGTGACCTCAACCTTTCGTACTTCTCCATCTGAACTTTTGAATACTTCTTTGATTCGTCCGAGGGTCCATTGACTTCGGACAAGATTCTTCTCAAGCATCATCACCAAGTCACCTTCCTTCAGTGCAGGAGTACTTGTCTTTCGCCATTTTGTTCTAGTGGTCAATATCGTCAATACTCTTTCGACCATCTATCCCAAAATTGGTTCGTTATTGATTGTACCTGCTTCCAGTTCTTTCGAGGAGCTGATCAAATTTAGTAATCCACGCTTGTGATGGGTTTTGAAGAAGGTCTTCCCAAAAGGAAGTGATTGGGAGTCAATGGTTCAAGATTGTTTGGGTCATTGCTAACATAAGTTAGTGGTCGACTGTTGAGTACAGCTTCAACTTCTGTCATTACAGTTTGAAGAGTGAAATCGTTTAATATTGCTTAAATCGGTCCAAAACATTAATGAAATCGTCAGCTTCTAATGATGGTGAAACTTCAATATGCACAGCTCTAGTGACAAGGCATGTAAACAGACATCCCCATCGTTTGACTTTGCTTCTCAGGACCCTCACTTGAATTGGTCCAAAGAAATCTACTCCGGTGTGGAAGAACGTTGGGGCTCCCACAGTTATAATGTCGACAGGTAGGTCTGCCATCTTGACTTGGCATGGTTTAGGTTTCCTCTTCTGGCACTTGACACAGCTTCGAATAACTCTTTTGACGATGCTTCGGACAGCGATGATCCAGTACTGTTGTCTCAGGAGTGATATAAGGTGTTCTGTACCAACATGATGATTTTGCTCGTGGTAATATCTTACAAGCAAGCGTACAGCATGATGATCTTTCGGCAAAATGATTTGATGCTTGGCAGCGTATGGAAGCATTCCTCGTTTCAGTCTGCCGCCAACTCTCATCAGCCCGTCATTTGTGTCGATGTAAGGGTCTAGTTTGGAGAATTTTCCAAGGAGTTCTTTGGATGAGTCATCATTGAATGTTTCTTTCTGGATGATCTTTAATGTCTTTGTAAATCCAGCCCTTTCTTCGTTGATTGAGAGGTCGCTTCCTTTCTCTTTGCGGCTCATCTTGGGTTGCAGAAGAACAATCACCCAAGCAACTGCTCGGATCAGTCTTTTCCAATTTGAAAATCTGTCGAACTTCACAATCGGTGATATGGATGATTTACAGACTAGCGTCTGCTTTTTGATTTCTGTATTGTCAGGAGACAGGGTTGTCACAGATGTTGTTGACCAGTCTGCCTTGTTTTTGAACAGGAAGTCTGGTCCGTCGAACCAGCATCTGATGAATGGTTTCGTATCTGAGCAACTCGGTTTGCAACAAAAACCTTGAAACGTTTACTTTCGTTGTTGATGTACTGACGAGTCTGTCCAGAATCGAATAGACGAGAAATGGACATCAATCTCATCTACGATGGTTTCTTTCATTCTCACTGCAATGACAGCTCCTTGCAATTCAAGTCTTGGCAACGTCAATCTTTTCAGTGGAGCAACTCTTGACTTAGACAGTAGGATATGGCATGATACAGTTCCTTCACTCTCGATCCTGGCATAAGCTAACGCAGCAAATGCTTTCTCGGAAGCGTCACAAAAGATATGTAGTTGCACGTCTTGGTCACCTTCAAGGTTGAGACTTCGTGGGACAGCAACAGTGGATGCAATGTCAGACATTCGACAAAGCCAATCTTCATAACGATTTTTGAGAGATTTGGAAACTTCCTCGTCCCATTCAAATTTATCTCTCCATAGTTCTTGCATGAAAAGTTTGGCGACAAGTGTGATTGGTGTCAAGAGGCCAAGTGGATCGTAGATAATCGCTGTCTTCTTGAGGATGGATCTCTTGGTACATGGCTTTGATCGATCAACTTCAACATTGACCTTGTAAACAAAACAATCTGTTTCAAGGTCCCAGTGAACGCCTAGTGCTCTAGACAAGACCTTGTCGTCTAGTTTAATCCCAGTAGGTTGAGTAGCAAGCTTTTCTGTTGGTAAGTCCTTCAAAACGGATTCGTCGTTACTTTGGAACTTTGTCAGGTTGAAGCCTTTGTTGTTGAGAAGACTGATAACACCATGACTGGTCTCCTTGGCTGATGTAGCATTTGTATATGACATGAGTAAGTCATCGACATAGAAATTTCTCAAGACAGCTTTGATGACTTCGGGTGGATAGTCGTTAGCTTGATCTCTTGCAGCTCGTTGTAGGGCATAGGTCGCAGCACAGGGAGAATCCGTCAGCCCAAAAATGTGTACGAGTAATTTATAGTGATCAGGAGGTTTGTGAGACTTTGGATCGTCTCTCCACAGGAATCTGTTTGCATCCATGTCAGCCTTTTTCAATCTCACTTGACAAAACATCAGCTTCGATATCAGCAACCACAGCAACTCTATGGCGTCTAAATCGAAGCAAAACGCCAAGAAGGCTGTTCAGTAGATCAGGACCACTGTACAGGTTGAAATTCAAGCTTTCTCCATGTGACTGAGCAGCAGCATCGAACACCATACGTACTTTGCCTGGCTTATTCACACCGGTGACTCCATGATGAGGGATGTACCAAGTAGTGGCTGTGCGGCATAATGCTTCTTCGTCTGATAGTTTTCTGATGTATCCTTTCTCAAGGTAGGATGATATATTCTTAGCATACATTTCAAAGAAGTCAGGATTGGATTGGGACTTCCTGCAAATTTGGTTAAGGCGTCTCTCAGCCAAGATTTTGCTTTCAGGCAGGTTGACGTCCTTCTTCCAAAGCATAAGTACGATGTAGTGACCATCTTTGAATTCAGTTTCTTTGTCAAGAATTTCTTGGTTACGTTGATCGTCTATAGAGCGTGATTTGCTTTCTTTGACCTCAGTACCAAATGATCCAGTCTCCCAGAAACTGCTGTATTCAACCTCAGAGAGTTCACTTCTGATCCCCAAATTTCTGGTCAGTGCAACAAGTCGACTTTCAATTGGGTCTGAAGTACCATCATACACTCCAAGCAGAGTCCAACCGAGTCGAGTCTTTGAAGCATATGGGTAGCCTTTCTTTGGCTTCCTGAAATCATGGCTAATGAGAACATCTGGAACATCAGCACCAATCAGTAGTTGTACTTGGCTGCTGTCGATATCTTTAAGACCGAGATCTCTGATGTAATCCCAGCTAGAATCAGTTGTTACTGGAACTTCTTGTCCTGGTACATTGAAATCCGAATCATTGAGGGAGTACACATTTTTCACTTTAGTCTGGTAACTGCCGTCAACAGCTGCGATGGTGAGATTAACTAGCTTTGTCGGTAAAATAGTACTATCTCTGATTGTACCAAAGTTGATTTTGATCTTTTTTCCTTGAAGATTTAGTTCCTTGCAAAGTGATTTGGTAATAAGGGTACATTGGCTGCCAGTATCTAGCATGGCGTATGTATCAACCCACATACCCCGAACATTCTTCACCCGAACAGGGACAACCTGCAGATAGACATGACTTCTTCCCTTTACAAGTCTATTTATGGTGGTTTCGATCTTGTCCCCATCAGGTAAGTTGGCTGGTGGGATTGAAGGATCTTCAGATTTTACCTCGTCAACCTTTGGATAGTTCTGCTGTTCCTTTGGTGCGGAAGATTTAAGCTTTGGTTGAGGAGACTTGTCTGGCTTATCTGGGCCTTTCTTTAGACCTTGATGCAGGGTTGTATGATGTCTAATCTTGCACCCATCAATGAAGCAATGCCTTTTGGACTTGCAAGCTTTTACGTTGAGTTTCGGGCTGAGACAGTTGAAGCATAAGCTTTTCTTTCTAACGAAAGAAACCTTTTCTGTGTCACCTTTGGATTTGTAGATGGGACAGCGATACAACCAATGATCTTTGTTGCATAAGGAACAACGGCGTTTCTGCTCTTGATAATCATCATCAGGAGAAGTTCGGTTGTGCATGTTTGACAATTTTTTGTAACCGTCGTTGTTAAGGTATGGATCCCTAGCTGCCATGACTCTATCTTGCAGCCACTTTTCAAGATGATACAGATTGGGTTCTTGGTTCCTTCTCAATACAAATGAGTATTCAGACCATTTCCTTTGGAGGTATACAGGAAGCTTCGACAAGGTCTGACGTAGTAGATCAGTGCTATAGATATTAGCAACATAGTTCATCTTTAGCAGTGTGTTTAGAAAAGTCGAGATTTCGAAATACAGGTTTGCAAGAGCCTTCGGATCAGAATCGTGGACTTGTTGGCGTTTAGTTATCCTTTGGATCACAGATTGAGCAACGACCACCTTGTTTCCAAACAGATACTTCAGTTTCTTTAAGGAACTGACATAACCTTGGTCATCATTGGTGAAACCTTTAATCGATTTCAGGGCTTCGCCTTTCAGGTGTTGTGACAAGTAAGTGTGCTTTTGGAAGGAATCGAGATACGGTTGCTTATGGACTATGTCATAGAACTTTGATACGAATTCGATCCATTTGTCAGCTTCTCCTGCAAACACTATCAACTCCTGTCTGGGTAACCTTTGTTGAATGAGTAATTCCATTTGGATATCCCTTGAATGATTGGTATCCGGGATGGTCAAATTATTTAGATCTAATTCATCTATCAATTGGTCTAGAGATCTGCGTTCCGCGATGGGATGAGCGCCTTGAATCGGGCGATTTGAATCAACAAACTCCACTGATTTGAGAGATCTCTTTGAAATTTCGGTTGGTAAAGATGAAGTGACAACATTTTTCATCTGAGGAGGCAATGTTGTCGAAGGGTTGACATTCACGAGGGGATTCAATGTAGTAGAAGGGTTGGCATTCACGAAGGGATCTAATGCCGTTGAAGTGTTGACATTCACGAGGGGATTCAATGTAGTAGAAGGGTTGGCATTCACGAAGGGATCTAATGCTGTTGAAGTGTTGACATTCACGAGGGGATTCAATGTCGTAGAAGGGTTGGCATTCACGAAGGAATCTAATGCCGTTGAAGTGTAGACATTCATTTGAGGAATCAATGTCTTTGAATTAACATTAGCCTGACGATGTTTGTTGGACAGTAACATGCGGAGTTAAAGTCGGTTGAGTGTACATAGCCTGAGGAGGCTTGATCATTTGGTTGACATTGCCATGCGGAGACAATGCCATTTTTGAAGCAACATTTGCATGAGGAGCTGGTAATGTTGTCGACAAACGAACGGTTGGGTTTGGATTAGGAAGATTTAATTCATCGTCGGAAAGAATTAAGGTTGGAAATACGGTAGACACATTTAGTATTGTGTAGGTACTTTGTAATTGATCGTTGAAGTTTGATTGGTAACCCGGATTTCTTGGTAATTTCGGAGTAAATTCATCGGTATTAGGATTCAAATAGGTTTCGACTAAGTTTTTCATGGGTGATAAGGGACTATTTAGTAATCCGGTGTTGGGTGGTATTGGGTTGCGGGCGCGCGCACAGCCGTGTTGGCTTGTACTGGCGATAGCAAAAGGGTTGATGTTAGTTTGCGTATTTATATTTGTATCATGCGTTGAGGTAATGATGGATTCAGTATAATCTTGCATTGTGGTCTCGATAAATTCCGTATAATTTTGAATTGCGTGAATATTGCTTGAGTTGTCGCTTAGATTTTGTATTGATCGAGTTTCGGCATTTGTTTGATAACCGTTTGTACTGATTGAATTTCGCTTGCGCTCGATATTATTGGTGACTGTGGCGATTCAATGCCCTCATTTTGAGACGCAGGGTCAGGTAAGGAACGCAATTCTCCGAGTAATTGTGATTCATTTACGTATAGTTTAGAGAACGCACCGCACATGTCGCTCATTGACGGATTAGAGCCAGAGCCAGAACCCTCCTGGTCACGTGATTTTTCGCGCCACTTTTGAATATCTTCGCGCTTTTTGGAAGATAGTAACGATGATGGCGGATCATCCTTACGACTATCAAGGTAACGTTCAATTCTTCCGAAACAAGAATTTACGTTGAGAGCGAGTTCATCGATCCATTCATCGCCAAATCGAGAATCTCCTTCAGGTAAAATAAGCATTAACGCTTCATGATGATTGATAGCGCCTTTGAGGGTTTCATCAAGAGTCGTTCGCAGGAAACGGATTTCAGTTCTACTCCCCCTTTCGTCTACAAGCCCCAAGATTTCAGGAATCATTTTTGTGATTCGATGCTTAGCGCCGTTTCGTTTACGGATTGTCTAAGAGATTTCCTTATTCAATTGAATTTCTCTGGCTCTATCGTTTTGAGACATTTTGATATGATAGTTAGATGCAGTTTGATACGATAATTTTTGATATGCAGACGCGTAAAGCTATTGATAAGTCAGCCCGTGGTAGATTGCGATTTCAAAGTATGCGGTAAATGCGGTATATGCGGAACAATGATACGAAACGGGAGTTACATATAGGGAGAAATTCAAACGTTCGGAATGGGAACAGACAGAATGTGGTATTCCTGAATACGGTAAGAACTTGACGGTAAAAGGGTGGTTACTCAAACTTTAGAAGTTGAAACTGAAAACAAGTGGGATTTCCGGAATGGGGTCAGGTAAGTTTGCGGAAACGGGGAAAACTCAAATTTTCAGACGGAAAATTGTGGTATACGGAAATCTCGAGAATACGGTAAGGTTCACGATTTTACCGGTAAAAACACGGAAAAGGGGCGTCAATTCGACAAACAACGTAGGCTTTGTTGAATTTCTGTTTTTCCGATGGCAATGAACAATTTTTCCAAATTGCAGAATTTGAGGATCAAACGTAGGTTATCCTCAAATAACTCAATTTTCAGTAGAAAATTCGATATGGTTAGAGATCAATATGGAGTCTCCCGGTAAGGTAAGGATACGGA
Organism: Clytia hemisphaerica; assembly: GCF_902728285.1. Classification (NCBI taxonomy): domain Eukaryota; kingdom Metazoa; phylum Cnidaria; class Hydrozoa; order Leptothecata; family Clytiidae; genus Clytia; species Clytia hemisphaerica. The sequence goes on from NW_027104466.1 coordinate 112,044, forward strand.
CGGAAACAGGCGTGCAAACTAGTAAACGTGGACGAGGTACCGGAACAATTACGGGACTGGGTATGATTTCGAGAAACAAGCGTGGGTTGTCCTCAAATGTGAATTTTCTGGAATACAAACACGTGGGGTCGGAATTCCAGACTCGATTTCCCAGACGGAGTAACAGACAATCAAAAACAACAGAATTTAGAACAATGTCGTAGTGATTCTTTGTCTTTGTCTTTGCCTTTCCTTTATATTTGTCTTTGTCTTTAGTTTACACCACAACCATAGATGATTCCACAACCATGATAAATTCAAAAAACCACATAATAAAAAAAAAACAAGTCAACCAGATAAATCAACTCAAATCAACCATATAAATCAAATCTTTAATCCATAACATAATCTTGTTATTTATTGTAAAGGATTTGTGTTCAAACATGAATTTGAGTCGGTAAAAAGCCTTCGGCTTATAAAAAACTTCTTAACATAAAAATCTTCTAAACATAAGTCAAATTTTCCACATCAAAACACTATGTTCCTCTCATAAGTCTTCATAAATAACAGTGACGAGTATCAAATTAGCTACGTTTCAATATGCTGTTTATAAATCAAAGTTTGATTCCCGAAGGAAAATAAAATGTGACGTCATAGAAAATTACAAAAGCCTCGAGGGACGTATAATAAAGATAACTATCCTCCAAATGATGCTGGTGATTAAGGAATTGTTTACAGATATGGTGTTGGATCTCTTTCAAAATGCATTCGGAATGAAAATGAGGTTCGAAAATTTTCGCTTGAAGTTACACGATGATGTGATGAATTTTGTGCAAGAGGTTTGTCTAATTTCAATTTCCTTCTTCAAGCTAACTTTGTTTGTCTCAACAAGCAAAAACGTGCTCGGCGCTTGCAGTTCATCATTTTAAACAATTTTCGAACCTCGTCAAGGTGATGGTTGTAATCGAAATCCTAACTCTGTCTTCTGCGCAAGTAGTAATGCTTTATATACATATCATTTATATTTCTTCAGGTTATAATAAAGAGTTGACACAATATCTTTGTTTCAAACTCAGAGTTTCATGGTGCACAGGCACCAATCTTCAGTGAAATGAGATAACGTTAGAAAATAAAATACAATATGTTGTCTTCAAAAAATATTTATGACGTCACATTTGAACGTCATCAGGTGGTTCAAAGATATCAAGCTGAAATTTTTGTCTATGTCTTCAGGTTCGAAGAATATCAGTGGACAAGTTACAAAAGGTTCGTGACAAACATGGCTATCAACCATCCAACGATAATATGAGTGCTCGTTTGATACAAGCCGAAAAGATACGTGAAGTTCAACGAGAGAATAAGAAGTTGACAGACATCATTTCAAAGCAACGTACAATCCATACATGGTTTCGTTCGAAAAATTGCTCGAAATTTGAGTTGATGTCAGCAGATTTTCAATCGAACACTGATAAAGCGACGAAAGAGAATTTAGGGAAAGGTTTATGTTTTAATATGGCTTTGTTTTCGTTGTGTGATTGATGGGATTTTGTTAATTTTACCTTGGAAATGTAAGAATTGACTCCTCATTCGCGAGTCCTTGAACGCTTTTCCAAACGCCAAAATCAAAAAAACCTAAGCAGGAAAAATCAGTGCGTAGTTTTTTCTCAAGCAATCCTTTTTTCCAATGTTAGGAATGTTACAAGAACAAAAGAACATTCTGATAAAAGAAGAACTAGTCCAGGAGCCAAACCCAAAAAATGGCATTTTGCTTAACCCAAGATTCTACAGGATAAACTATACATTTTTGGAATCCTCAACTATCCTAGTTTTGGAAATGGTCGGTCCCCAAAGTTAACTCCTGGTCAATTTTTTATACTGGGCCCGAGTTTAGGGGGTACTTTTTACCCTTTGTTAGGATTTGTTAAGGAAAATGCCATTCCAGGGATGATATAATTTGCCGAAGGACTTTTCTGTTCGCCTTGAAATTTAACAAACTTCTTAACCTAAGGTTGAACTACCACTGGTGTAAAAATGAACGTTATAGCATAAGTAGAAAAAAAGCTCAATTTTTACAATCGCAAATTTAACCGCTAAAAATCGCGAATTTTTCAACCAAAAATACATTCAAATATAGCGCTTTTAATTCTCTAAAACAAGCAAAAAAAATTTCCATAATTATATTTGACTATCAAAAGTTACAGGCATTCTTGTTTCCACTGCCAATTATATCTGGACAGACTTTAGAATTATGCATGTTCCCTATAAATTTCTTTAAGACAGCAAAAAAATTGAGCTCAATGTGACGATTTGAAGTTTCTCCAAGTTTTGCCAAATTAATAACTGCGTACTTAAAATAGCATAGCTCAACAAAAAATAGTCCAAACTTTTAGAAATTTATAGGGGACATGGAAAATTCTATATAAAATGCACCTGCAAAATTTGAAAACATTCTGATCAAAATTGCGTCCTCCATTTACTGCAGAATGGAGCCCTCTAAATGGTTAATAAATCATGCTCAAAATGAGGAAAATTAGGGAAATTGAAAATACTTTCATGTGACCAAATATCAAGTTCATTGGACAAATATTGAGCATTTTAACATTTCTAGTGGGGAACCCCCTTAAAGGATTTTAGGCATGATTAAAAGTTTCACCAAAATTAGTGATTTTCAATGAAATTTTCAACAGTTTACTACCGAATTTTCGTTAATATGTACTGTTTTGAAGCCTGAATATCGATTTTTACAAGTTTTGGCTTTATTTACGGCCCTACTGCCAATTTTAGGCTGTGGATGAATAAGGGCCGGCGTAAAAGGGGCCGACGTTAAATTGGGGCCGGCGTAAAAATGGCCAATAAGGTATATGGATGGCTCTTACCGTGACGGGGAAAACTTATCAGCAAGGAAGAACTTATTGTTAATCGAGGTACTTTTGGTACTGTAATCTTAGGTGCAAATAAACGGGGGAGGTTGGAAATTTAATATTTCACTTACACCTACATAATTATTGTAAAGATAATTTATATTTGATACTTGCTGATGTTTACAGGTGTCTGTCTACATACGTCAATTTTAATAAACAGGGAGTCCTAATAAGGCCCGGGGGATTGGAAAATTTTCGAAAAATTAACAAGCGGGGGAGTGCATTTATTTGGCACCTAAGAGTATCTAATGATGGCCATTGAAACCTTTGTCTGCAACCCCTTGATTTTCGAAGGTGATTTAAAAATGTATATCGGTATCAATACTCTTAGCCTATGCATGATTAGTAAAGCTTCAGCATTCCTCACGGGTAGAAGTTTGAGTAATCCTTTCTTCTTTTATTTGAACTTGTCATTTTTTAAGGAAGCACCTCTATATTCGTTATTTGATGAAACATCCTCTCGAAATTCCGACTTAAACTTTATGTTCCTTTTCGGAAATTAAAGTTTTTAAATATCTATAAAGTTGTTCACGTATGATGGCTAGTGTCGAGGCCCTACCTGTGCTACCTTGTTACAAAATCTAATTTTCGTTAAAACAAGGTAAAATTTGAAAAGGGGTATTTTGATGAATGGTCGAAATAATCTGAAAACATTAATTCAAAGTCATAGAAGGTTTTTAAAATAATTATCAATAATGCCGAAATAATCTAATTCAAAGAATTTATATTCAAAACGAAAACTTGCTTCAATGGGTAGCGTAATGGGATTTGCGACCCCTCCATCTGAACTTACTAAATTTCATGACCAGATGGAGTAAATAAAACAAAAGGGACACGAATACAGAGTGAACTTTATCGAGACAAAGTTAGTTCCCTATAAAAATAATCTTTTTTAACATAACCAGCTCCTAGAGTTACAAAACAAATTATATTTTGAGAATGAACTGATGAAGGTTGAAATAACTTCACTTCCCTACTTGCTTACTTACAAAGAAAATTTGACCTCTATGTATACTAGGTCACTACTCCTAACAAATAAATTTTAATCACCTGATTACATAATATTGTGTGACGTCACTAATTCCCAGGTAAAGACAATTATGTTGGGTGTCAATCTTGGTTATATTGGTGTGGAAACAGAAAAGATATTCGTGACCTTTGTCTAAAGACCTCTAATTCATGTGATGTGACCACACCAAAACCAACTATATCTCCTGCCCAAACTACATCAGGTTCATATAGTTATAGTAGGGGGGTCGAAACTTATCCGTGGAAGCATTTCCAGGACACAACCACATGAATTTTTTTTCAAAAGTTTAATGTATTTAAAGTTGTTTTCTCGGGGGCGGTCCGCTGGTATGGCCTGGAAAATCTTTTTATGGAAAAGAGATGGGTTGTTGAAACAAACAAAACACAGCAATAAGAATCAAGAAAGTGCATCAACCAATAAATTTATGAACTAAAGTGTATTTCAAAAAAAATGACACACGGTTTGATTAATTGCTCTTAAAGTAAAGAAGATATAATTAAAAGTAATACCTTGTTGAAAAGATAATTCTGATTGGAAGAATTTAACACTTTAAGAATTTTCGAAGAATTCTAAAAATGAAAAAGAAAAAAATGAAGATTTTTTTCTACTTGGCAAAAATAATTTCAATTTATTTCAATTTATATTTTTCCGAAACTTTGAAAATCGCTGTATTCAAATATGTATTCAAATTTTTCATATCTTTTTACGATCAAAAGATCTTTTTCGTTTTTCGAAATTCGAAGTGCGATGCCTCCAAACATAAATTAGTGTAGTCTTTCCTCTTTAGAATGAAAAAAAGGTTTATACTATACAACGTATAAATTTTGAACATGACAGAAGTCCGCAAATCTTAACTTTTACAAAAATATATTTTTCTCGCTTATGAAGAAGTAAACTGCCAAATTTAGTTTTTCTGACCATCCACCAAATCAAAGTCCCTTTAATAAGACTTTTTCAGCCATCTGCCAAATTAGATTCCCGCCAAAATTAGTATGTTAGGTAAATTATTCGTTCCATTAACCCTTCAGACCCGAGTGACGTGCATATGGTACGCCCAAAACGACGCTCAGGCTTAAGACTATAACTCCGGACCACTTGATTTAAAGGACATAAACCGAATACTTTTAGAAAGAGAATGTAAATATTTTTCCAATGGTACCAAAACCATTGTCTAACTCTCATGCTACAAAGCTTTTATGCCACTTTGAAGTTTTGTGTTTCAAAAAAATGTTGCGCGTGGGAAAGGTTAAAAATATAAAAATAAAATAAAATAAAATAGAATTATACACTGAAATCCACCAGGTTGCTAAGGCTCAAGGCCTCAAATTAGCCGATTTTTTACTATCTCGTAAAGTAAAAGCTTTTAGATTTTAATATAAACATGGCAAATGATAACCCTTGATCCAAAAAATGAGATAGAAGAATTATTTTGTGCATTATTTAGACTATTTAAGTGTATCCTGTTATAAATGAGGCCCCCCCAGCGGACCCAAAATTCACGCCATCACGCCAATTTTTTTTCGATTTCACGCCATCACGCCTGAAAAATTTGATTTTCACGATCACGCCAATTTTTTTCGATTTCACGCCATTACGCCTAGAAAATTTAGTTTTCACGCTCATATTTTGTTATATAAACTTAATTTTTGCCCACATATATGTGTTTGGTCGTCAATCAGTTTTTCGGCATTCTCATATGCGTAAGTCAAGATTATATCATTTTTCCTATCGAAAACACCCGAAAAATCTAGATAAAATTTGACCTCTGTTTTTCTATTTTTGACAGAGGGGTCAAATTCCAGTTTTTTGGGGTGTTTTCGATAGGAAAAATGACGTAATCTTGACTTATGCATATTAAAAATTGTTGGACAACTGGTCACATCAAAGGGCACCGGTTTGAGGGCTGAGGTATATTTGAGTAAATTGACAAAGCCCACCATGGTTGGGTAACGGAGAATTTGAAGGGTTCAAAGTCCTCTTTTAAGACCCATTTCAATTCAATTTGAAAAATAATTCATGTAAAAATAATGGAAATCTTTTAAAAGTACAAGCAACATGAGGGGCCATGCCCCCTGGTCCCCCCGTTGACGGGTCCCATGGGCATTAATTGTGAATTAGCGTGAATAGTTTTCAAAAGGGAAACGAGAAGGCGCAACCATGGTTTGCGCCGACGGGAGAAATTTTCAATTTAGTATGGCTAAAATCGCCCTCATTTACTCTCTTTTTCCAAAATATGGTTTAAACATCACAGGATTCCTTTGATCAATCTACTTAAAATTACACCTCATAATAAACCTGTTGCTTCTTTGTGTTTAAGGATTTGCTACAAATGTATGTTTTCCTGAAATAAAAGACCTGATATCTTTGATGCATCTATAAGAATAAGCATCTAAGAAAGAGAGGAGAATGTTAGTTACGGAGGAAGCGCAACCATGGTTTGCGCTGACGGGGAAAATGTTCAATTTTCGACCCTCTCATAGCATTCGACTTTATTATTTTGAAGACTAGCTAGCAACTGCTAAAAACAATCGGAAGTTACAAGTATAAATGACAGATGAATAGAACTGTTTGCACCGTTTCTTTTATGTTTTAAAATGAGATCTATAGGAGACCCTATAGGAGGTCCACCATAGTTGGGGCCGACCAAGAAAATTTTGAAATTTAAACCCTCTAAATTGGCTAAAATGGACATAGAAATACGATTCAACTAATAAATGTAATTTTCACGATCACGATGAACTGCAAATTTCACGCCATCACGCCTAAAAAAACTCGATTTCACGATCACGCCGGCACTTCATTTTCACGCCATCACGCCGTTTTTTTCAAAATTTCACGCCATCACGCCACGAAAAACCCTCCATCACGCCATCACGCCAACCGCTGGGGGGGCCTCATAAATGCCAATCACTTGCACACCTAAAAATATAAAAACTGCAAGGAAAAGGGCCAAAAGCGAATCTCTAACCTTTCTCAGGCAAGAAAAGTGAAGCCTTAAAAAAGAATTCTACTAGCGGTAAATTTTATTTTCAATCTGAAGTGAAAACATAATTTCTTATTTTCAAATTGTAAAATTGATTTTTCATTATGGTCAGAGCCCTTAAGAGTAAAATCGCTTTTTATGAAAGTAGTTTCTCTAAAGCCTCAAATAATGAAGTTCTTTCGTTCGATCCAAATGATTTGTCGTGTACTTCAACTTTTTCTGAAGGAATTGCGAATAATACTGTCCCAATTCAACAGGAACGTTTTGAGCAAACCCACTCGCCTTTGCTGCTTCTAAACAATGCACTGATTCGATTTCGCAAGTGACTTTTGTGTTTGACGCTGAACTCATGACATGACAAATCAAAGACAAAAGTGAAGTCACAACAAATAAAGGCATATCTGGGTATCTGAAGAATTGGTTTGCGCTGTTGAAGTAGGGGATAAGAATAACGTCTGGTCGTAGTGATTTTCGTGCCATATAACTTTTCGTAACATTGATAACGTTTTCATCTTTGTATGTTGCTGTCAGGTTGATAAACGGTATTGATACTCCGCCCTCTCTTGGAAGATCATTAAATGAAAACACTTTGTGAACGATTTTACCAGTTGAATTACAACGCACGTCTGCATCACTTTCCCGACCAAATAAATTGCGTTTGATGTAAGACATTTGACCAGCGCTGGCTTCACCAGTCAGTATCTTGGCAGCAGCAGAGGCATGCAATAGGCTTCCCCAAGGAACAAAAACTTTAACATTTGTTATGCTATTACCATACCCATAATAAGCTGAACTAGAGTACTTTAAGTTTACAATGCCACCGTGTGCCAAAATCATAAATTTGTAATGGACCTTGTAGGTTTTAATGCTCTCTTTGGTACTTCTGTATAATGCAACCAAACAATTTATTAGTTGAGATAGGTCGTACGACACTCCATTAAGTTGCATTAGAGAGTTCAACCAATCTTTGGCTAACATACCAATTAGTTGATATTCGGAATTGGTGACGCCCTGGTCTTCTCTTTCGGTGATTGTATCTAACGTTTCCTTTAAAGCAGTCTTGTATGAAACGATCAAATTCTCTTTTTCTTTCCTATGGAATGGCAAAAAAAGATTTTTCAAAATCTCACGGGCTACCATAAGAAAGCCTTTAAAAACTTTGAAGCTATTACGTCATAATAGCAGATGCACACCACTTTTGTGTATCTGGGTATGTGCGAGCCATAAGGGTACGTTTTTTCATGCCTCAAAAGTCTCTCAAAGGGGTACTAATTCATAAGTTAGTCTTTGAAAGGGTCCCAAAATCACGAAAATCTAAAATTTTTCTCTCAAAGGGTCACAATTTTCAGAAATTTTGATCAAAATTTGTCTCAAAATCATCACTTACGTCACATCGCAAACCTAGTGCCCCCCTCGGGAAAATATCATAGTTTAAATAGCCTATGATAGATTAAACAGCCTATGATAGGCTCATTTGATGTTGCTACTGACTGTCACAGGGCCCGCGCCACTGGGGGGGCGGGGAGGCCATGGCCCCTCCACTTTTTTGCAAAGCAAAATAAAAAATTTCTCTTCACCTAATAATATTTTTCTTTTCTGCGCGCGTGCTAATAAAAACGTTAGAACCTTTCTAAGAGGGGACAGATGGACACTTAAATAAGTCTAATTATACTATTTTGTTAAAAAAAAAAACTTAACAGTTTTCTTTCAGAAAATCAGAACAAAAAGGAAGCTGTTTTAGCCAAATAAGACAGGTCAAAATCGAAAATTTTCCGGCCCGTCGGCGCAAACCGGTTGCGCCTCCTTAGTCACTATATTTTTGTTGGCCCCCTCACTTTCAAAATCGTGGCGCGGGCCCTGTGTCAGGATTGGAAATTTTTTAGACCCTATTCAAACTAGGCTTTTAGGGGCGGTTCAGAACTAGGGGGGGGGGCTTTTCCTGTACCACCCCTTAACTTTTGATCTAGTGAGCCTTTTTGAATGAAATTTGGCACACAAGATCCTTGACACATAAGGTAACTTTTGACAAAAATTTATTTTGATGACGTCACTCATCATGCCCAAAGTGAGCAAAAATCGAAAATTTCCTTTGTTCTTATAAATAGCTATTGTATTCTAACAAAAGCTTTAGAAAAAAGTTGCCTGAGTTTAAAATGCTTATTTTATCCTAAATATTCAATAAATTACGGTTTAAACGATATATTTGACATTAAAAATCAATTTGTATTGGAAAAGTGTCAATTTTTTTGACACCTTACTGTCAGAAATGTCATCATGCTCAAGGTGTGAAAATTTTTAGGTGTCAAATTTTTTTTATATTGAAGCTAAATAAAAGCTAGGAACATACAGAAAATTTCACGGCAAAAGCTCTATTATTTCAGGAGCTATTACCAATAGTTTGACCTCCGAACAGAAAGAGCACCCCCACCTAGTCCGGATAGGGTTAACGATAAAATTTTACGTGAAATACTAGCCATAATGTCTGTAAAATACCAATTACGCACGTGTCAAAAGCTGCATTATTTCCGATTTGTAGTAAAGTACTAAACAACTAGTGCGAACAAACATATTTATTATTACTTTCATTTGAATAGTAAAATAGCTTTCAACAGAAATATTTAGTCACTTACTTTATGGCATGTAAAAGATCCTCTGCCGATTTCAACTGTGTGTTGAATCCTTCCACCATATTTCGTATATTATTTGCTACTTCAGATTTCGAGCCACCGTGAATACTTTTGGAAGCTTTCACAATATCTAATATGCTAAAAACAAGCGTAGCTGCAGCTGCTGTACGAAACGCCGCTCCTATGATGTTCTTCCGCATCAATCTTGTAACTTGTTTTCCTAACTGTACCAGGCGTAATTTCACATAATTTATGCTACCAACGATTCTGTCATAGATAGCCCGTTCGTTTACTTTCGACACTTCCCCGTATTTCGTAATAGAAACAAATTGAATATGGGATAAACCGAGTAGTAGAAATGCGGAAACCCAATGAAATTTACTACTGTCACATATTCCACGACAATAGCAGTCTAGAGCTTCACGTCGCTCCTCGACTCGTTCGATAGCCTCGGCGTCTTCCTTCATCAATTTATCAATATCGTTTTTCTTGACGTATGTACTAATAGTATTGACAAGTTTTGTGACCAACACAGTCGTTCCACCTGCAGCCGCAGTGGCAGTCGCAGCCCCAATAAGCAAAGGAGATGCTGCCCCTCCAGTGAAAAAGGTCAGCACTGATGCACCAACAATTGCTAAACTACCGGCTGCTGCTGTAGATGCCCCTGTAACCTCAGCAATGTCACAACCCCTTTGAAGCTCATCTAACTTTGATGCCACATGGTTCAACAAAGGAATGATTTTCTTTCTCCTCGATATCCAATCGTTAAGTTCTGTTTTAAACTCGTTCGCTAGTAGCATTCCTTTTTCATATTGATCAGAGGAAATCTCGCCAGACATTTTGAGATGATGGCCTGAAAAGTAAAGAACTCTAGAAATAAAACACTTTTTTTCCAATTTTTACCTCTGGAATGGTTAACGATTTCCAAGAAAAAGTTGTTTATATATCATTTTTATCCAAAAGCACTTAGCAACTTCCGAAATTTTTGCATTTGATCTCATTGTTCCCCAAAATACCTAAAAACAGGTATTATCAAAAATACCAAATGTACCAAATAATCGCGCCGCCGAAGGCTACCCTGAGTATCAGAGGTTAAGTTTTCAAAGAAAATAGTAACCTCTGAAGACAAATAATATAAATTTTATCGCGCATGTGTCAATCTAATCACTGTAGAAAAAATCAAAGATGAAGAGCAAATATTACCATATTAATGTCTATCAGACTGTATCAGTATGCAGTTTACTATTTACGAATTCCCCAGAAACCTCCAAGTGTAGTTGAAATGAGTTTATTTCGAAAGAAATCTTTTACATGATAATCCCCAAATGTATAACAGTAATTACTAAACTTTTAATGATGGAAATGTCACTTTAATTGAATCAGACTTTATGTTATGATTCTCTATCACTGACTCTTTTTACAAAGCATTGATGACTTTTTGTAAGTTGTGTTTTCAACGACGGGAATAAAAATATCGACTATGACGCTCATCCAAGATCTTGGATGGTCGTCATGGTTACTTTTGTCTTGGCTGATTGCGCGATGAATAGAATCTCGATTCGTCGGCACAGCGTCAATATATGATTTTGAGCTGTGCTTTTCACGGTAGCCGAAGGCGGCTACCCTTCTCAGCTACTGTTTATACCACATGAGGTAAAACTAAAGTATACAGGATACGTGTAATATACGATGTAAAGAATCAACCTTTCCGGCGTGCAGTGACTGTACATCACAAACAATTCATTTATAAGCTGGATTGCTTCTCTCTGGAAGGGGATACTAGGGTTGCAAGGTGATAAGTATGCCCGAACAAAATACTCCTGTCTCAGTGACCCTGTCAGATTCGTCTCAGTGGATAACCTGATTAGAAACTAGCCAAAAATGACCTAAATTCAAGACCCGGTGGGAAAATGAGTGACCCCGGTCAAAATTAGTCGAAATTTTCAAATACGGTCAAAATTTAGAAAGTTGTGGTCTAAACCCAGTCAAATCTTACACTAAGATCACCCTGGTTAAAAAATCCAGCTACAGTAAAAAGCCCAGTAAACTTCCAAAAAATTTTATCGGTTCTTCTCCTTCCACAAAATAATCCATAAAGATTTTTCGCCTGTGACGCTTTCATTTCGTTTAAGCATTTTCATTATCTATCATGGCTTTTGGATCAGATTTAATCCAAAGAATTTTAATGTCAGACGAGTTAACCCTTTCACTTTGGGTAACCACTGAATGTGTTTTAGTATTAAGCAAACGTGCAAGATATAATACATGAATAGGTTTTTGAAGACATAAACGCTCGAATAAACGCCCCTCCTAATTATTTTGCATTAAGTTTTTAGGACTGAATTTCTCTGTTTTAAATGTATACTGAAGCAAATTACAGGGCTTTTTACGAACTCATTTTTATGGCATTCAAATTTATATTGTATTACAAAGTGCAGCAGGTATTGCAAGTGTGGCATTCATTATAAAGTGTGTTATTACAGGAGCCAAAAAATCACCCAACATTCCTGGGCGATAGAGAAAAAACGGTAAAATTTAACGGTATATTAAGTATATATTTAAAAAAAACACTTAACAAGAGGTATGAAAAGAGATTTGGATTCAAATGATTAACTCCCCCCCCTTAAGTTTAAAATTACTTTTTCTTTGGTTCCCTTAAAATTTTGCCCAAAATTCAAGTCCCCCCTTATTTTAAGGGGGGGGGCGGCTGAGACCATGATGACGTAACGGCTACATAAATGTCTAAGGAAGCGCCAATGGGTTGGGGCCGACGGGCCAGAAAATTTTTGAAATTAGCACCCTCTAGATTGGCTAAATATGGCCTCAAATTTCAAATTTTTGACAGTAAAACAGTAGTTTTTTGGACCTAATGTAGCAAGATTTCAAGGTCTTTTCAGAGTGGAAAAGGAAAATAATGGGTTTCCTAGTAGTTTAGAAATTTTTCATACTCAGGTCTAGAGTTCCTAAGCCAAGTTGCTTTTAGGCCATTTTGAAGCCTAAGCCTAAGCCTATGTTGCTAATAAAAAACCGTGTAGCTAAAAAAGTTATGATAGAAGAAGAAAAGATCTTTATTAAATATGAAATAAAATTTAAAAACTAGACAAACAGTTATAATGTTTCCTATAATGAATTCTTGGTTCTTTATTTTAAATCATAACTTGGGTTTCTTTACTTCTTCGTGCATGCATGTCAGGATGATAGCTGAACTCTTGTTCGGCTATACAATCCATCTTATTCCTATATTATCTATTATTCCGATTCCGTAATGTGAAATACGTATATCCCAAGACCTTATAATCCATCAAAAATGAATTTAAAACATATTCCCAAGTTTTACTGTAGTTCAAGAAATGTTGTTTGAGCTCGGGTGTGGGAAGAAGCACGTCAAATTATCAATATCATTGACCGATTCATAATTTTGATAACAAAAATCACATTCATCTGCACAGAAATTTTCTGTCGGCGTGTGATTTTTAGGATTTTCAGTTTGTGATTTTTTTTAGAGCTTTAAGGTCTTGGGATATACGTATTTCACATTACGGAATTTCGGTATGGATAAACACACGCGTGGTTTTTCCAAAATCACACGCGCGTGAAACACAATTTCTACAAGCAGCATAAATTTTGACCCATCTTTGGGGGGGGGTGGGGTCTTTACCACTATAAACTCCACAATATAATCTTTCTGCAAAGTTGAAAATGACTTTGTGATATTAAATCATAATGACAAATAAAGATTTGAAATACGTTCCTTGGTATTTAGCGAAACATTTGTCAGACTTTAAATAGTGTGTTTTAATTGATACCCAGCACGATGACTGTATGAAATTGTGAGATTTTAGAGCCGAAAAAGGCGTTATGGTAACTCAAGACTAGCATGTGCTACACAACATTAGGATCACGGGAGAGGCATTTCATCGGTAGGAAAGGTATGCGTCGATGAACATTAGCTCCCCGCCATTGGCAATACACCGACAAGAGCTTAATCAAGGTCAACCGCTGTGTTATCCCGACCGAGGACAAGTGAAGTTAGAAACTTGCTTACATGACTTGTTGTGAAGGAATAGAACGGCTGACCCCAGCTTCACGTAGCTTGTTTTTCGTCACGCACAGAACATTCGTTATTTTACTGTATCCCATGGTCCTAATTTAACTGAACTCGGCTTTGTTGCTGACAAAGAACTTGGATCTACAATGTGATCTTCAGTTGAGAAGATTTTTTGTTTTCTTTCTTTCTATTATATTCTGTAATATTACCCTTGAACGAAAGGATTAACATGGGGCTTGGAATCAAGAGCTTTCGAAACGAAAGAATTGGCAAGATCCAAACCTTCATGTGCTTTACAACAAGAGCAATACCGCAAGCAAAAATTGAAACGATTGAGAAAAAATGTGTCACTAATTATTGAAAAACGTATATCAAAATCATTATTATTATTAATATCACTAACATTGAAGAAGCATTTTTTGACGTATTTTAATTTTTCCCGACAACAAATGACGTCATTTAAAAATTCTGAAATTTTTTTAACAAATATTTCAGAATCGTTAATTTACAACTCCAGTCAAAATTTGGTGTTGATAGTATTAGTAAAAATCAATAATGACGTCATTTGAATCTTACTCATGACGTGTTTTTTCTATGTATTTTTCAAAATCAAATTTTGACCGATATCTTCGGTCATATCGGGTCATATAATAAAGATATTAATGTAAATTTTTGACCCAGCACTTTTCGAAATCCTCTCGTTGATACGATTGTTTTGAGCTATATATGAGAGTTAAGGAATAATGGGAAGCGGTACGCGTCACGAAAAATATATTTAGGACATGCCTTAACTCACCCGAAAAAGTATTGCTAAATAATACGCCGAGAGCTGGCCAATCAGGCCGAACCTGCATTGCAGGGAAAAATCTCCCTTCAGGTGAGTTACCTGCGCCAAGCGTTAAACAAGCAGCAAAAATATACCGTGAATAGCACAGGTCAAAATCATATATTGACGCTGTGCCGACGAATAGAGATTCTATTCAGCGCGCAATCAACGAAGACAAAAGTAACCATGACGACCATCCAATATCTTGGATGAGGTTCAAAGTTGATATTTTTATTCCCGTCGTTGAAAACACAACTTACAAAAAGTCATAAATGCTTTGTAAAAAGAGTCAGTGATAGAGAATCATAACATAAAGTCTGTCTATTATTTCGATTCAATTAAAGTGACATTTCCATAATTAAAAGTTTAGTAATTACTGTTATACATTTGGGGATCATGCAAAAGATTTCTTTCGAAATAAACTCATTTCAATTACACTTGGAGGTTTCTGGGGAATTCGTAAATAGTAAACTGCATACTGATACAGTCTGCTAGACATTAATATGGTAATATTTGCTCTTCATCTTTGATTTTTTCTACAGTGATTTAGATTGACACATGCGCGATAAAATTTATATTATTTGTCTTCAGAGGTTAATATATTTTTTGAAAACTTAACCTCTGATACTCAGGGTAGCAAAACTATCATAAACTAGACCGAGGGGTAAAACACTCGTGAAAATCACGTACACTTTTTCGAAAAATCTAAAAAATCAAAGTCAAAATCAAAAAAATCAATTAAAATCAAAAAAATCAAAAAAATCAAGGTCAAAATCAAAAAAATCAAAAAAATTTAAGTCAAAATCAAAAAAATTAAAAAAATCAGGGTCAAAATCAACAAAATCACAAAATCAAAAAAATCACGTACACTTTTTTCGGAGTGTTTTACCCCTCTAACTAGACTGTGAAAAAAGTTTAACGCTTGGATACCCAGGCTAGTTAAAGAGATAAAATCATACAACAACGTGTCCAAATCTTGCAATTTATGCCTTTATGAAAAATACTAAATTTTGAACCTCGTCAAACAACTCTTAGACAAAAGAGCTGAACTGGTTTCTAAATGCCGTCATCAAAAAAAAATTTTAATAGCAAATTGTAACTCTAAAGATTGATCTTCACGCATAGAAAACGTCTATAGAGAATTATCATTTGTATTTATGACCCTAGAGAATCATTCCAATTGAATTATACATTTTTTACGATCCATCCAAAACTTTCAACATAAAATCATAGCATTCTCATTTTTAATTTGATAACTGACGATTCGATAAAGATGAAACTTAAAGTACTACTGTACGTATCATAATTCAAATTTAATTTTTTCTTGTACTACGCTGGACCTTAAAGTTTATTAGCGCTTTGCATATTTCTTGTTTCTTTTGGTAACTTTTCTAGGTGTTAATTGTTGACTTATAAATTTATACCCAGAAAGAAACAAAAACCTTGAAAAAACACAGACAATTTGCTTTACAGTAGACCAAGATCACTCCTTTGATAGTTCCTAGTGGAGTCTTAAATACAATTTGATTAATTTTAACCTACAATTCAGAACAATAGTAAGCTAAACACATTCCAAAAATCTCAACCAAACATGTGATTATTCAATCATGTATCCCTCCAATCCATCACGCACTAATTTAGCAAAACATGTTTGCGTACACACCTTTATGGTGAACAGAAGATGACTCATCAACACTCCTCTTATGATACCTTTAAACAAAGCTGCTTACAACTCAGACAACAAAGCACAATAAAAATCCCCTGGTCAAAACAATGTCAAATCATTGTATGCTAAGGTATTGTATGCTAATAAGTTACGGTATAAAAAGAGAAGTTAAGGTGAAGGCTTTTATTTCCTTTTTAACAATACTATCAGAATGCTTAAATATCGTTTAATTCGTGTTCATGAAACATCTGATGACCCAATATCCAATCAACAGAGGAATTTTGTAATGCCATAATTATATATTATATTTTAAATTGCTTTGATACTGAAGCCTTGCACCCAACTGTGAAAATCATCTGATTAAGGCGTATTAAAACTTATCAAATACAGTCCAATGATCTTAAAAGGGTTTTCAAACAATTGATTTCCTCTCTTATTTTCGATTCTCATTTATCCTTTCATTTCTTTTGCTTGAGATTTCATCCCAGCTGGCACACAAAGTTGTTTCAACGTTCATCTAACGTTATATGGATGTTGTAAACGTTAGAAAAACGTTGAAACAACGTTGTGAGCCAGCTGGGATCCTTTGGTTGACATAGTATACACAAATTTATCATCGCTATTTCTATACTATTACTATCACATCTATGGTGGCCCATAAGTGCCAGGTAATTTTTTATTGAAAAACTCAAAAAAGGATTTTTTTTATAAATGAAAATAACTTTCATTTTATAATTTAAATTGACTTTCATTTCAAAATCAATTTAAAAGTAATTTCGTTTTCAAAATGACTTTAAAAACAACTTAAAATACGACCCAGCAAGGCCACACAAATGATTTACATTTTGTTTTAATTCTCATTTACTTTTCGATATCATTTTAAAAAGCATTTTGTTTTTTTATTTTTAAAATCACTTTTCTCACGTAGCCCATCAGTGCCAAAGACAGCTTTGTCTCCAGACCCCTACAGGCTTAAAAGATTGAAGTTACTATGGTTACTTATTGGATTGTTTACAGTTCACGGCCCATCAAGGCCAAAACAACTTAGTGCTTAAACCCCAAACATTTTTTACAAATGTGTAGGAGAGTATTAAATGATATCCTTTACTCCAGTGTTCTATGGTACCATAAATGAGAGATTTTTTGTCCGTCACAGTGCTTTTCCACTCTATTGTTCATTGTTTGGCTGGTGGGTTGAATTTTGTCTTAAAAAATTTACTTCTTTTTGCAGACAAAATTATTGTCATCAAACAATGGGCAACATGAAGAGCCTTTGTTTTGATGTATATATGTGTAAATAAAGAGTCGAATTTTTTCTTAATATGCAGCATGCGAGCATGAAAGGAAAAATGTTAAGAAGAGAGGAAATACACTTATTTTTATAAGAACAATTTTTAAGAACAATGAGGCTAAAAAATGCCAAAAAATAAGAACAATTTAAGAACAGTGGAGAGGCTGAAGTTAGAAGTTAGAGGGTTATAGCAAAAAGAATCACTGGTTTCTAAAATCCTTTAAATAGTAAAGTAAATGTTTTTTACTTCAGAAAAAATAAGAACAAAATAAGCACAATTCAAGGCTTAAAGTGCCAAAAAATTAAGAACAGCCGAGCCTCAGCAAAAATTTACTGGTTCTTATAAAAAAAAAGTGTAATAGGAGGGAAGTTTTATTTACTTCCAACCCCTTTCTTGTTGCCGCCATATGCTTTAATATTTATGGCTCCGAGGAAACCCCAATGTGACCCCCCTCCAAAAAAAAACAAACAACTTGTTCGTTCTATTATCAAAAGAAACTTTATCTGTTGAAATTTACTCATTTCTATGAATGGCCTCAATGGGCTGTCAGATCAATTCATTTAAAAAAATTTAAAATTGATTTTAAAATGACATGGCCTCGATGGGCTGAGTTGGAAATCGTTTTTGAAAACAAACCTGTTTTAAATTTGAAACGAAAATAGAAAGTAAATCAATTTTGAATCAAAATTTAGTTCAAAACTTAAATTAAAAGCTATTGCAAAAATGAATGTTAAAAGTAAATTATTTTGAATTTTTTTTATAGAAATGTCAAAAAAAATTTAACTTGGCACTCATGGGCCACCATACACATCTATCAATCCCCGTTTCGATCCATCCGGTTGATAACCAATTGAAAGAAATTGTTAAAGGTGGTCTAATTTCAAGCTCCAGGCTCCAGTGGGGAAAATAGTGAATTTAATTTATAATCTTCCGGGATAATCTTTTTTTAATCACTAATCGATTGGTCCATCCATAGTATAAGAAAGCCGCGGCTGGAATATGTACTGCATTGTCTTTTCAGTTAATTGCTGTTCCATCTCTGTCTCCGAGCTTTATAAGAACATCAAGATGCTCAGTTTATTATTGGTAGATAGTTTTTGAAATTTTTCTCTTATTTTCCTTCACAAAAAGTTTTTTTGTTGCTAGTTATCTTTGAATCTGTACCCAATAGAACACTTAACTAATTTTGGACATATTTTAGGGGTATTTTGTGGAAACAATAGTTTTTCGCCAAAATTGAAACTATAAGAACTATATTCAAGATGACAACTTTCCTGTCAGTTTAAATGATAAATTTTGAAGGTGCTGGCTTGAAATCTTCACAGTATTATCTTGATGTACTTTTTCATTGATTTCTAAAAAGATTTCACTGAAATTTGTGAAGGCATTTCGAGGCACCTCGTTAATTTTTGAGTTCTTTCAGCCCAATCATTTCGTGCTTGTTTAGATTTTTTAGTGTTGATTTTTCCTTTACAATAATTTTATAATGCAAGTGTATTATCAAAGGAGACAGGGGTATTCATAAAAAGTTGACGTGTTCTTGTTTCCTTAACCCTAGAAAATTGGAAAGCTTTCAACACACATCTTTCTAGGCAATAATTAAGGGTTTTGGAAGTCAATGCTGGCAAAATTGTTCTCCTAGATATCAGAACAAATTTTTGCCTGCGGAAGGTTGGAGCTTGGGGCACACCCTGCCTAATACGTTACAGGCAACAATTTCAAATATCAATTTTGGTCAATAAACTTTAAAGAAAGGATTTTCAGACTTTTTCATAACAATATTTTATGTTCACTGGAATGTACGAGGGGTAAATCACTAAAAATTAGGTGTACGAGATTTTGATTTCCATTTAATTTTTGATTTCTTTTTGATTTCTTTTTGATTTTTGATTTTTTTTTTTATTTCTTTTTGATTTTT
>NW_027104466.1:131395-142982 GCF_902728285.1 Clytia hemisphaerica
GGATTACCTTTCTAACGAGCACAAATCCGCTAACGAATTCAAGTTCTATGAAAAGTTATCGAGGTTTGAAATAGCTAATTTGAAATAGACTTTAGATATTTTTCTTGTCGATTACAATGCAAAAAACTCGATTGGTGGTTTGGTAATGAAAGAGGAAGTTAGCGTAATAATACTATAGTATGGGTTACATCAGTTGATTGAAGAGGCTATTCACTTTCGCCCCCGGTGCTCTCTATCTTGCATTGATGACATTTTCTCATCTCCTCGGACCCAAATTTCAGAATCTGTAGCTCTACCTTTACTTAGCACCCGCTTTCATCATGATACATTTTGTTTAATTTGATTTAAAATTTATTTCCAACCAGCATTTGGAGGTAAATTTTGGGCTTTTCTTGCGCTGATCAAAATCAAAGGGTTATCATGATTCCATCGAATGCCATTGACTGGGGTGATGTCTTTCCTTGAATGATAGATACTAAAAAACGCATATATGAAGAGCTATTTCACCAGGTTAACACCAAGAAACTATTTATTAAATGAAGTTTATATCTCCAAATATTATGAAACAAAAATGAGACGTGAAAAATAGAAAGAACAGGTCGAGGGATGAGCTTAGATTAGGCTTTTCTAGAAAAAAAACCATATACCCCCTGTTGATTTCCGTTCCAAGGGGGTAAGGTTTGATATGTGGCGGAATTCCATAGGGAGATACAAAAATCGGTCAAAAATAACTGGAATTCCGTGGGTGTAGCTTTTTAAATCCTACTAAAATTCAGAATTCCAGAGGGGTTTAAACCTGAAATTGCCTGGAATTCCAGGGGGATACAGCATTTCCAGCCACAGAGGGATGGACCTCCTAAACAGGGGATATAAGGGTTTTTTCTGGAAAAGCCCATTCTCTTTCTTATTGGAAAATAAATGAATTCTCTTTCTTATTGGAAAATAACCACAAGTAAATATCATACATCCACATACAGAGGAACTTGTATAGGAGTTTATTGCCTGCGTTTATTGCCTGACCGTACCCTCTCCTTCAAAGAGCACCTTACAAACGTCTCATCAAAGGTTACGAAACGATGTAACCTCCTCAAAAAACTTGCCGGAAACCGTTGGGGTGCAGACTTCGCCACCCTAAAAACCACTTCTCTGGCTTTTTGCCATTCAGCTGCCGAATACTGCTCGCCCATCTGGAGCCAGAGTACCCACTGCAAGAAGGTTGATGTTTCACTCAATGAATGTATGAGACTAATCAGTGGTTGTATCAAATCCACTCATACCGATATTCTACCCGTCCTAAGTGGGATCAAACCTCCTGATATTCGTAGAGACAAAAACACCCTGGATCTCCGAAACCACACTCTTTCAAACAATCATATGCTGAGCAATCTGATCGCTGACCCCTACTCAACACAAGACTGAAAAGCAGATCTCCGCTGTCACTCAGAATGAATTCAATTGCAATTGCAGATAATGGTATCATATCCTCCCGAGCTTGGGCTAACGAAAAATGGAAAACCCGATGGGTCGCTTCTGAACATTAATTGAAGCAGTTCATCCCTTCACCCTCCTCGAACCCTCCGGGATGTGACCTTAAGCGTTGTGAATGGGTTCTTCTTAATCGAATTCGTTCTGGCAATGGTCGTTTTGCTGGTTTTATGCATAGAATTGGTTTGAGCAATAACCCGTATTTGTCTCTGAGGCGAAATACAAACTGCTCAACATGTTTTGATCTGCCAAAGGATAGTTATGCAAGGCGATATAAAAACTGTTGATAATGACTTCAGAAATTGGCTTACACTGAACATCTTGGATATCTAATTTATTTATTGATTAGTTATTTATTTATTTTTTCTCGTTACTTTTGTCTTCCGATCATACGCATATATATATTCGTCCCATGGAACAAAAAAAGAAACCATGGGACATGCACTTTTTTCCTGTGTTGGTGGGATAGAGCATGTTGCATTGCACCAACGCGAAAAAATTTCTCGTGTCCCCAAGCCTTAAGCTTCAAGACCAGCGATTTTTATACGGACTATGGTAATACTCACAGTATTGAGGGAGATATTGACAGGATGATTATCGACAATACCCAACGTACAGGATGATTATCGACAATACCCAACGTATACAAAACAACTTTCTTCCATGTTGTACATACCACTTTTGGTATACGACAATATACAAATTTTTTTTATCATTGTATATGAAGCTCCAAATTTTAAGGTTTCGTTGTTTTGATTTTTCGGCCGTCGTTGGCAGAAATCTTTGAGATGAGCTAAACGTTGCTGTTGCTCATGGTCCTCATTGATTGTTTTTGCGTGTGATGATTTCTCTTGTGATTTCAGAAGAAATCCACTCCATGTGGCGTTTATATATGGCTAAAAACTAGAATAATAACCTTAATCAAAAAATTCAGCTAGTACACCTTTTTGACCGTAGCCGTCAATTATCGCGCGGGTATTTTTTTGTCCGTTTCGCCACCATAAAACCGTCCCAGCCTTTTATTTTTCGCAACTTTAGACAATAGAAGAAATATGTAAAAAAAAAAGATTGGATCGAGTTTAGTGGGTAGTTAAATAATAAGTGGTACGCACCTGACCGTGCAACTACGATCAAAAAGGTGTATCGCAATGGACGATTCGTTCATTATTTTCAGCCGTTATGGCCATTTCAAATACATTTACAGTTGAAATTTAGTTGAGACGCTCTCTAATTCGACGTTTGCTTTTTTTTATTCTTCATTTTAATTGAATTTTCTTGCACTAATATGTGTGCTTGTTGCCACCGCAGGAAGCCTAAAGCTTCCGAGGATGGCATTCATAGCTTCACTCGTGAGGGAAAGTTGGGAAAACATCTCATAATTTTGCGCGCGCGTTTCAGTATTTTAGTTCCGCTTAGCGGAACATTATCAATTAACGGTTATTTGATTTCCCGGAATGAAGAGCGATAAGCCGTGTTTTACAGGATAGCTCTTTTTTAGCTTGCGCGGCGGACGTTTGTTTCTTCCTATCGTGTCGGAGCTTTCAAACAATGTCAATTGAATTATCTGGTATTTCTTCTATTGACTATGTTTCAAACGATCAGCCGATGGCTCTGGCTTTAGGTATAAGGTAATGTCAGCGATAAAAAAGGAAAGTTGGTGGACCTGATGTGATGGTGGCAGACATCTTGAATTTCTCCCTGTTTCTTTAAATCTGTTTTATTCCAGTTATTAGCACAGTCCAGTAGTCCAATCGCACTACTTTTCTATAAACCCAACAATCCAGTGTGAGTTTGCTGAAAGGAAAACTAAACAATTTGAATCCTTTTTAGACATTGAGATTGATTTATATTTTCCAGCGAAACAGAACACAGACTGACAGAACAACAGTCTGACAGTTATTTATATAGTTTTTTCCATCATCGTTCTAACACTATTGATACAGACAGCACACAGCTGACAATTAAAAGAATTTTTGAAACTGAACTAAAGTATAAAACAAGGCGCCCTATAAAGGGAAATTCCATAAAGGAAAGTTTGCATTTTGCAAAAATCTATATATACAGTAGTTGACACTCTCTAATTCAAATTTCAAGGGATTCTCATCGAATACCACAGCATATTGAATATTGAGAAAGTCTCCAAATCCCTAAAGTAAATATTGAATTATAGAGTAACACGGGAAGAAGAAGGCGAAGCGAAGGTTGATTATTGCGATTGGTTTTTGAACGTCGAATCAGTACAATAACCGAAGATCTTGCTGAAAATTTATATAAGTTTTTTGGAAGAAATCTTTGATATTTGCAATATTTGAGGAGTCAAATTTTGAGTTTCTAATTTGAACGCAACAAATCGAACATTTGAATTTCAAAATATCTGGCATTTTTTTTGTTACTAGAAATCAAATAAGAGAGTGGTTTTTCAAAACCTTTAAAGTGACTTCAAATTTTTATCCAAAACGGGCTTATCAAATAGTAGAACGTCAAATTAGACAGTGTCAACTGTAATTACATTTTTTGCTTTTTGCTCCTAAAATAATTTGAAGATTTTTCACAGTATGGCAGAGGAAGACTTTGCGATTAATCTAGACACTGCATTGAATGTTGCACATTTCCGAAATTCAAGCAGGACAACTGGCAGTCGTACCTATTCTTGCGCTGTTGATTGCTTTCTTGAAATATGTTACCGCTTGCTTCTTCCAGAAATGAAAGCTAAAGTATCATATGAAAAATCAAGTGATTTTTTTAAGCTGCTTCAATTAAGTGGATCAATGGAAATTTCACTTGAAGATTACGATATGAAAAGTAATGCTTTTCGACTGCTGGATGAAATTAGGGAACCGGTATGGTCTAAGATTATTGAAAATTGTGGTACCTTTGTGAGAAGAAATAGCGACGCAGAGTTTCAAGAGATTTTTGGAAGTAATATTTTCAAAGAATTATCAGAAGAAGAGAGACATGTTTTTGAAACAAGTTTTGTAATTCAGGGTACTTGTAATAGTTGTGGTAGTGAGAAGGAACAAAGAGAACGGGTAGCATTGTCAGTCTTCTTTCGCATTTTTGCCACCGCAGGAAGCCTAAAGCTTCCGAGGATGGCATTCATAGCTTCACGCATAAGGAAGTTGGGCAAACATCTCATAATTTTGCGCGCGTTTTTCAGTATTTTAGTTCCGGTTAAATGGTGTACCGGTAACATTCTTAGCTTGACTGTATTTCTATTGTTTTATCATCATTAAAAACACTTTTCCGGATTTGTTTTGATCTGATTACCCATTTTCAAAGCTCTATATGTCTTTTTTTATTACCTCAGGGAGTCGAATTAAGGGAAATTCCTTTTTTGTTGGGAAATTCCCTATTTAAACCACAAGTAGTTATTAACCGCTCTGAGCAACGCAAATTAGAAATTTGTATCCTTTCAAAAACTTGTCGTGTGACTATTGCATTAAAAAGGCAGTTTAGTACAGTAGCGTTTAGTATGATATAAACAAGCCATTATATTCTATTATTTTGGTAATAAAAGAGATGACAAAAAAAACAGATAAATAACTTTTTTATCTCTATAAGAAGATATCTATGAGATGGACACAACTTGCTAATATTTGTAGACTAAATTTTGCTTCAGATGAGATGCCATTCTAACAAAAGTAACGGCTATCAGTAACATTTCTTTCCAAATTCAACAACTTATTTGATCGTTCTTCTGCGGTGGCACTTTAATGAAAATTATGGCTAGTCAATATTTAATACAGTAAGTAGGTTAATCACAAGCATTATACTCACAACGCTTGCCAAATTAGTCCATCGATCTGAAATTAGAAAAAGAAGGACTTTTACCAATATTAATTTACTTCTTTGTGACACCCCTGTTTCACAGACTCAGTGGGACCTTTGCCCCACTGAAAATTTGGTCAAAATTTCGTCCTTGGTATGCAAAGTACTTTATAATTTCAGCCCCGCTGGGTAATTGACTTTGATTTCATCTCCATTCGAAATTCAATGCAAACATTTGCACTCCAAAACCATCCTCACTGGATATTTTAAGCTGGGAATAATAGAATTTCTATCCCAATTGGGATTTCGATAGAAATTTTTATTCCCACTGTTGGGAAAAGTTCCACCGGGGTTGTGAGACAGGGGTGTTTTGTGGATATGTCAGACCATCGAATCACACCTTTGCGTTAGTCGAACCGATAAGGGAGGGGGGGTTCTTGTATTGGACCGCATAATTAATGATACCTTCTCTTTTAGTCCGCACATTACAACACATCAAACTTGTCGTGATATACGTGAAGATCATTGTCGTAAAAATACTGAAAACCATTTCTTTGTTAATTTCATTCTTTTTCTCAAATCTTCTTTCCTATAATGAAAATCATTATAACAAATTCAACACTTTAAATTTCCATTTATTTATCACCTGGCATTGGTTTTCATACATCCTTTGGTAATGCAGTAGTATAGAGTCCGACGCATGTTGGGCTGTTCATAGAATACGGGGCTGCACAAACCTTTTTAAGTCAAGAAAAGATTCTTGGAAATGTGTGGATACCCACTGGAAAATGGCAAAATTTTGCATAAAAACCCTTACAAAAGCTCTTTTTACATCTTAAAGTGACGCTGGTAGACCATCCATAATTAGTCTTTTACCACTATGGAAACCTTCATTTAAACCTTCTGGAAATTCCTCTCGGATTACCCCTTGGAGATGTTCGCCCCCCCCTCTGTATGGAAATAAAATGGAATGGCCCATTGATTGATTATTCATAAGAACGTCCAGCATTTTTGGAGTCCACTCGGATGTTCTTAACTTTTTTAGTTTTAAGCCTAAAACGCGCTTAAAATGTTCTTACTTTTCTACCCAAAATTAATTTGTAGGAGTATAATTTGTAGTAGATACCGCAGGGAAAATTATGACATTTTTAAAGCATTTGGAGGTGATTCCATTTACAGCAGGCAAAAATCCGAAAACGACACACCGCTCAATCGCTCATTTTGCTAACTGATCACCGCGTATAGCTTACCAAGCCAAACACGGTGACTCGAATTTGTTTATCGGGCCTTTTGACACCTACTACAGGCCTAAGAACATCGCTCATTTTGCTATCCGATCACATATCAGTAGCCGAAATGCATGATGAGGATATTTTTAGTGTATTCTAAATATTTTGGCCAACTCCATCAAACCATGTAGCAAAATATTTCAGAGATTCTTTTAAAGACCATGAATGGCAAGTATTACATGGTCTTTCTTTACTTTTTTTCTTTGTAATTCATCGATTGATTGATTGACCAATTATCAGCTCAAGGCAAGTACAGTGTCGGTGCTCTCTAATCGAATGCTCTAATATTCGATATTCTCCATTATTCGATAAAAATCTAGCACCACTTGAAAGTTGAATTAGAGAGCTTCAACTGTAGTCATCTTTTTCAATAAGAATAGAAAGTATATTTAGCAAGTATACCCCTGTATCATCAGTATTTGGTCAAATCAGCACCGATGGAAAAAGCAAAATCGGTACGTCTCTGAAGATCCCCAAAAGGGAAATCTCCTCTAATACTTACCTCTATTGAAATCCCTTTGTAATTCGAACTAAATCAAAAATGCATCGTGTACATAAAGTAAAACATTTAATTGCAGCAAAGTAGTCACATCTATTTAACAAATGTAGCGAACATATTTCAATCTCACAACAAGAAAATACTTACCAATCAGAATCCAACATAAACAAAACACTAAAGGTTCGTCTGTTTCAGCTTGATTTGGATACTGCTTAACACCCTTTTCTCACAGACCCACTGGGACCCCTTCCTACTGGAAAAATTGGCCAAAATATCATCCCCGGTGGAAAATTACTTCAAGTTTTGTCCCTACCGAAAATTATCAAATAAACCAATCCTCATTGCAAAATATTATGTTATTTTTCCCAACCCCACTGAATGTCTGAAGACAGGAATGTCTTTAAAACAAAAGAATCAAAATAATGAAAAAACATTTATCCTCACTGGCTGAAAAAAGCTACCGGGTCTGTGAGAATGGGGTGTAACTTAAAAACTGAAATTCATGGTTTTAGTAAGCTCAAATTCAAATATCTCAGTTTTGGAAGGAAACTACTCCCGGGAGGGGGTGGCCCTCAAGGTAAATGACCTACCATACGCGTGTGGCCCTTAAAGGTATATTTCCAAAGCTTCCAACCTTAAGAGTCAAAATCAGCAAAGAAAAATTGCTCTCTAACAGTGTAACATTTCGAAAATCTGACCATATTTCGCCTGAAAATGGTTAAAAGTTTCAAGAAAATGCACCGTAAGGGTTGATTTTTCACTCAAATTAGCTCAAATTTTGCAATTGTTTTTGTCTTAGAGATCTCACAATTTCGCAATCTTTGTGCCGTAATTTTATTGTAATTGCGAGCAAAAGACTGAAAAGAATCAATAAAATATAAAGACAAAATGTTCCAAAAAGTTCAATTTATCCACAACGTTTCTCTTGAAGACAGTTCTTTGCAGTTAAATTGGAAATAAAAAGAAGAATCGTAAAGATTGGTTTCGAATTATATCAACAAATAAAATCGAATAGAGCATAAAAAATAGGTGTGAAATTTAATGGATAAATTAAAACCCCACTTATAAAATTGAGTAAACGAAAATCTAGATGTAATGTCCCTAAGAACTTTTTGAAGCGTTCGAATGTTAAAATGATATATCCCTTAGCTATTTTTTGTTTCGTTCCTGGTTTATTCTCAGTTTCAGGGCTAGGTTGCTAAAGGCCAAGTTGCTTAACTTTTTGGCCATTATCAGGGCTAGACCCTTAGCAAATTAGTTGCTTGTAAAAAATGTATAATTACTTTTTTTTCCATTCATTCGACACGTTGCAAGATGGCGGCCGGTCATGCTCTCGAGCAACACATTATGAAAGAGATTTTAAATCAGTCAAAGCTAGAAATTATCAAAGAATCAAAGGATCATGGGGAGATAGATGATATCACAGACACGATGGAGTTTATTGATCAAAAGTTCATGGAATCTGAGGTGCTCAAAGCAACAGAGAACATTAAAACCTTCATTCGGGATGAAATCAAAAATGCTGTGAGATCAAAATCTTTCAATCAAGGAGGAAGTGGTTTGTTTGAGAGTGGTGCAGATAGTAAGAATAAAATCATAAATGTACTTGAAAATCATGTTTTGTTTTTGGAAGAAGAGATACGTCGAAAAAACAACACGATAGACTCTCTGATACAGGGATTACTACTCACTTCGCTTTCTTTTTGTCAAAACTCAAAAAATGTCTCATCATGTAATCCTCAAAAAGATGAATTAGCTCTCCATCAAAACGTCACATTAAGGCCATCTAAAAGTCGTAAAGATAGGTCTGAATCAATTAATGGTAATAAAATTGACACTCAAAAAGACAGTTCAGCTGTTAAGAAATCTGTCAAGGAGAAATCAGAACAAGTTGAGGAACACAAAAAGGCGAAGAGAGAAAATGTTTACATTTGTGGGGACAGTTTAGTGAATGGCATTGATGGGGATGGGGTTTCGTCTAAAGATTTCTGTACCGTTGTGAAGTCCTTTGGAGGAGCAACTTCTGCTGATATGATAGACTATGTTAAACCAACAGCTCGAAAGAAACCAGACAAAATTATTGTGCATGTAGGAACGAACGACATTACGAAGAAGATTAATAACACGAAGGAAAATTGGAGTAGCATCGTCAAAACCATTCAGAAAGAAAGTCCTGACACAAAAATTTACTTCTCAGAGTTATGCGCGCGTTATGATATATCTGGAGGTTTCAGCAAAATTAATCACAAGAATGAGGAATTGAAAAAGTTTTGTAATGATTGTAACATCGGACTGCTGGAAAATAGAAATATTGACAACTCTTGCTTGGCTAGAAAGCAACTTCATCTTAATCCGAAAGGTTTGAAGAGACTTGCGCTAAATTTTAAATCTTTTCTTGGAAAAAATTGACTGAATGGCTTACCGAGTGTTGAAAATCTTCAGAGTGTGTTAAACTTCTTGGTTTAGCCATAGATAGTGCCTTATNACACCTATACAAGCTCTTATTTATGCGGATTTATGATATTTACTTGTGGTTATTTTCTAATAAGAAAGAGAATTTCTTTATTTTCCAAAAAAAAGAGAATTTAGGCTCGTCCCTCGACCTGTTCTTTCTACTTTTCAAGTCTTTTCAAGTTTTTGTTTCAATATTTTGAGATATAAACTTCATTTAAGAAAATAGTATGTTGGTGTTAACCTGGTGAAATAGTTCTTCATATATGCGTTTTTTAGTTTCTATCACGCAAGGAAAGGCATCACTCCAGTCATGGAGGTAATAAAGATATAGATGGAGAGAAAACGTCTCGGTAATGATCTAAATGGTCGTTGAAATCTTTTATAAATCTATTCAAAGCGGCTTTTCTTTGATGTACCATCATTGGAAGCAAAAAACATCAATTTATAACTTTATAAGAACAGAAAGAGACTGTTTGGTTGATTTTGAAAAACTTAATTTTGCCGAAAATCCTTGTTAAAATGCGATTCGAAATACTTTCAACTGATGTAAGACTAAAAGAGTATATTGATTTCATAAGGACACATTTTTGGGCTGGCATTTTGTTAACATTGAGAGTTGCATCACATTATCATTGAAAGTTTCTTATCTTAAAATCTTCACGTCTAAGTGAGCAGCGGTTTTCATACTCTGACAAAATGATCGATACAAGGTTCCTAATCGTAACACGTAATCCTTTTAAAATCTATCGATGGTTTTATGGGCAGCTTCCCCTAGAAGTTTGGAGTATTGTGCTTATTATGTGAAGTTTTTTTCAGTTTTTCATGACAAGGTTATTATATTTCAATATACTTGTTAAAAATGTAATGTCTTTTCATTCATCTTAAATATTCCCACGAGTACACCCAAAATTAATCATCTTATTCCCAAAGCAACCAAACAGCTGTTTGCTTCCGATGATAAATCAGAATAGAACAAAAGGCATTGACTCTCCATCTATATTTTTATTACCTCCATGCTCCAGTCAATGGTATTCAATGGAATCGTGATAACCCTTTGATCAGTACAAGAAAAGCCCAATATTTACCTCCAAATGCTGGTGGGAATTTAATTTTAAATTAAATTAAACAAAATGTATCATGTATCAAAGCGGGTGCTAAGTAAAGACAGAGCTACAGATTCTAAAATTTGGGCCCGAGGGACAAAATGACATCA
The DNA here is from genome assembly GCF_902728285.1 of Clytia hemisphaerica. Taxonomy (NCBI): domain Eukaryota; kingdom Metazoa; phylum Cnidaria; class Hydrozoa; order Leptothecata; family Clytiidae; genus Clytia; species Clytia hemisphaerica. The sequence continues at coordinate 142,104 of NW_027104466.1, forward strand.
ATGCAAGATGGAGAGCACCCAGAAGGAAAGTGAATAGTCAATCAACTGATGTAACCCATAATGTAGTACTATGACGCTAACTTCCTCTTTCATTGCCAAACCACCAATCCGGTTTTTTGTATATCGACAACAAAAATATATAAAGTCTATTTCAGATCAGTTGGCAGTGTTTTTTCAAACCTCGATAACTTTTGATAGAATTTGAATTAGTAAGTGGATTTGTGCTCGTTAGAAAGGTAATCCGGTGTGAATATTATTAAAAACAAAAAAAATTTAATAATGGGAAAAACGAAGATGTAAAATGAAAGAGGCGAAAATCGTTTATAAAGGTTTGTCCTTGCTCTTTAAATATAGATTTCCATTGTCTAACTTAAGTTGCCTCTCACATACTTCCATAAGAACATTAGCCTCGTATTTCTAGATTGTGCTATAGATCATATTGCGTAGAAAAACATGTTCCTTAGATATCCGAAATACTTAAGAAAACCTCATTCAGTCAATCTTTAAGCATTCAGTTTCTAGAAATTAAGCATGTTTATTGACATTTCATGAACTTTAAACTTGAAAATATCAATAAATTGTGAACAGTTGAGACTGTATCTGTATTTCATGGTAGTTCTTATCAAAAAAGTCCTTCCCTAATTGAGGAAAAAGTGCATTAATCTATTGGCATTTGCATGGAAATATCCACGAGTTAATTCACGAGAAAACATAATCTATATATATTTTTTAAATATTTTCCTACTATAGGGGAATATTTGTTAAAACGGCCTTTTTCCGTTTCTTCTTCCATTTTCGATGTTAATGTTTTCTTTATTCGTGCTGCACATTATGACTAGGCACTTCAGTCGCGTGACTAAAAATCGTCGTGAAGATTTA